>NC_137855.1:37626581-37881581 GCF_948465745.1 Chenopodium album
TAACTAAGTATATTAAAAAAAAAAAAAAAAAACCTACCATTTCACGCTCTCTATCCTCGCTCTTCCCTCTCTATCTCTAACTCACACGTTCTCTCTCCTCTCCTCACCTCTTGAACTCTCCTTCTCCTCTCTCTTCTTGCTCCACCGCAGCCACCACCAGCGCAACCCTCCTCTCTCTCTATCCTAGCTTCCCACCGCAGTCACCACCAACGCAACCCTCCTCTCTCTTCCTCCTAGCTTTCCGCCACCACCACCGCAGTCGTCACTAATGGCATAAGCCCTTAAAAAACTAGGAGAACGATGCCTAGATCTCTAATGGAGACGCTGCTCCTCACAAGGTTTAACCCTCCTTTGTTTTGTTAATTTTGTATAATTTAGGTTAGGGTTTCGATTTTGTTGAGTTTTTGGGTTTTGATTTTTGATTTTATGATTTGGGTCGTTGTTTTTGAGTTTAGATTTGTATGTGATGTTTGATTTTGAATTTGATTTTGTCCCTCTTGTTTTGATAATTATTGTAATTTGTATGTATGGGAATTGAATTCGAATGAATGGGAAGTGAAAGAACTCTTGATTCGAATTTTCAGCTATGAATTTGACAAATCATCAATCGGAATGTACAAACCCTAATATTTGAAATGATGATGACGACGATTCAGGTAAACATTTTGTTATGCATAATTCATGTTTCTCATAAGAATCATTTTTTCCTATTTTGTGAATTTTTCCTGTAATTTAATTAATCTTCATTGATAAAACTAGTGGTTTATTGATAATTACAATTTGTAGAGTAATTTAGACAAATATTATGGAAATTTGACCTCAAAAATGAGTAAATTAGATAAATTTCTGGCAATGTGTAGAGTAATTTAGGTGAATGTTCATAAAACTGAGTGCTATATATTAAATAAATTCTGGTGATTCCTGGAGTAATTTTAATGAATTTTCTTGTAATTTGACCACAAAACACAGTTAAGATTAAATTGTTGGTAATTTGTGGAGTAGTTTAGATGAATTTTGTGATTATTTGATCACAATCTGATTGATATTATTATAGATGAAGTGAAAGTAAGATGTTGAGATCAAAGAGAAGCAGAACTTGGTATTAAAATTGTGGTGTTTGTTTGAATTTGTTAGGCAAGACAAGTCCAAGGCGGTTGAGATACTTGTGTGGTGATTTGAAAGTATTTTCAACATGTAACGAAGAGGGAGCTTTACAAGGAAATCACACAGCTTTTAACTCTAACTAACTTCAGGTATACTTTACAAACCCCACAGTAGTTCGTTTTTAATGCTTTATAGGATATAGCACATGTGGATATTGCATGCACCCAGGGAGATCTATCGTGCAAGACCACAACTCCCAAAGTCACAAGAGCTGTAGTTATAATTTGGCAAATTAGTGTTTCTAGCTTATGTGGTAATAATTTAGTTCTTGTCATGTTAGTTGGGAGCAGGAAATCTTGTTTGCTCCTGATTTTAAATGTTTTATCAAAGGTAAACGACCCTGCTGTCAGTTTGTTTGTTGGTTGAATGGTTTTATGTTCATGATATGTTCATAAATTCTGTGACTTTGGGAGTTATACACGACAAGAGTGACTTATTATGTTTCCTCAAAAAAAAAAAAAAAAAAAAAAGAAGAGTGACTTATTATGTCTCAGTCTCGATAAATTTGATAGAGTGAACAATTGTAGCTTTAATGATTAATTGAATAGTTTCAGTTCCTGTCATATCTGATTTGGATATTGAAATTTGATTGTGGTGGATATTGGAGCCAATTCTATACCGGAGCTGTAGGAAGTTGGAGTAACATTAGAATATTGGCAGTTTGAGAATGTAATTGGCAGATTGAGGTTGTGCATGTCAGCAGAATGCTATATTGATTCTTTTTAGTTTCATGCATCCATGTGCTTCTTGACTCAAGTTATTGCTTGGTTGAATGTGTTGCACTTGCTATTTCTTTCACATCACAAGTAGATCATCTATACGATTTTGGAGTCTAGTCATCAATTCTCTGCATCTTTTATAATGGTGTGTGGTTAGGTAAATATACTTCAGTTTTTCTTACCATTGTGTACTTATCTCCTTGTGCAGTTTGAAGACTACTTTTTGAGAAATTATTCATGCTTGACCTCTAGAGACAGCATCATGGTGGCATATAACAACTAGAAGTATTACGTTGACATTATTGAAACAAAGCCCTCTCATGCAATCAGTATAATCGAGACAGACTGTGAGGTGGACTTTGCCCCTCATCTTGATTATAAAGAGCCTGAAAGACCTGCAATATCTGCTCCTGGCAAGGCACAGCTCAAGGTTTGCACAATCACTTTACTCTCTTTGCATTTGATGGGACAAAGGGCTTATTTGGTTACATGCTTGTTCAAATGTTTTTCTTTCTTCCAACAATACATATGTTTAACTTTTATATAGTCGCCATTAACTAATCAGCCAAGAGTAATCCCTCATGCCAAGAGTTAGGTATCAAATAGTTCTTCATGTTTTGTCCACTAATTAGAAATGCATAAATAAATTGAACTATTAGCCAATGGTAGGAGCTACTTGATGAGAATCATGAAACTGCAGTACGTGTTGCCATTGAAGCAAATATTTTGTATTATTTGGTTAACATATTGTGAATGAGCTTGGTCCCTTTAAAATTTTCCTAATAACAATGATTTTGTTATTAATCTATACAAGTAGCTTAAAACAATATCAAATCTCTTTGAATTAAAACAATATTAATTCTATGATTGTGTTCAAGTGGGATTGATTTGCTTTGGTGTAATTTGAGTAGAAAGGAACTAATTTCAAAGTGGATTTTGAAATAGGTTTTGATTATATTGTTTGGGGGTGGTAATTTGAGTAGAAAGGGAGCCAGTATCACATTGAATTGTTATGCTTGGTGTAATTTGGCTCTCTTGAAATTGAATTGGTTATGCTTTGGTATAATTTGAGTTGAGTAAATGCCAATATCATATTCAATTTGGGCTATCATCTTATTGTTATTTACATGTGTTAATGATGCATTTTGAAACTCTGTTAGCTATGTTGATTTTTTCATTAAGTTTTGTAGAAATTAGTGTAATTTGAGATAAGATACTAATTCTTGCTACTTCAGTTTTTGGTAAAAAAAATAAAAATTATTTTGCTTAATTTGCTATACGTAACTCATTAGGTGAATTTGCTGACTTAGCTACTGTTGCCATGCTGAGGATACCGCTGCAGCTGGCCTGGAAAGGCTGCAGATTCTGCTGCCCTGCCAAGCCTGTTGCTGCAGCTGGCTTGGCCAAGTTGCAGCTACTGCAGCCCTGCTGAGGCTGCTGCTGCATCCCTAGCAAGGCTGCAACTGCTACTACTTTGCCGATGCTCTACTTGTTTTGCTTGATTATTAATCTATAACCTTTGAGGAAAGCAAAGTAATGGATGGAGGAGGGGGAGGTGGGTTACAGGAGAGGCTGAATCAAAAATTAGGTTGGTCCTTTCTCTGTGTTAAGAATCTTTTAGAGTATGAAAATGTATTTTGCCAAGGCTTTTCTTCTCGGTCTTCCTTACTGCATGTATATATGGTTGAATTTAAGGTAGTATTGCCCTGCTTGTTGTCTTTGATTAATACACACTTCGTGATCTCTTATCTTCGTTTGTTGATGCAGGTGGCTGTCGGAAGATGTTATCTATACACAACGCCGCTGCTGCCTCGCCAAGGCTCGCTGCTGCAGTTGCTGCCTCGACAGGTGTTACATTGGTGATTTGGTGTGACTTGTATTTAACAGTGACTTGTATTTTTTTTTTTTTTTTTTGGGACCAAAATTGTAATATTACAGCCTTTTTTAATGAAAATATGTAAGTTTATATATATGTTGGTGTTTGTATATCAATTTAAGTGGAAAAAATGCAAAAAAAAAATAATTTTTATTTTTTATTTTTTTGGGCCATTATTGGCACCGGTTTTGAACAGGAACCGGTGCCAATAACCATTACAAAAAAAAACCGGGAAGGGTTTTGCCACCGGTTAACCGGTGGCAATACTAGTTTTTGCCACCGGTTTTGAACCGGTGGCCTTTTGTGCTAGGTTTTGCCACCCCCCCACTGGCCAGCGGTTCAAAACCGGTGGCAAAGGGGGGTTTTGAACCGGTGGCCAACCCTATTTTTCGCCTAGTGTCTATTCCTTTTTGATTTTACGATTTGACTTAATATAAAAAACAAAAATGGATGGAGAGAGAACTACTCCAATAGATGTAATGTTTTAACTTTTTAAATTTGTACTCGTAATATTTATTTGTTAACTTTAACTATACTATACTTTCTTTCAATTCATATGCATAAAATTGAATATGTAAGTATATGTAATTACATACTGTTGGATTGGTTTCGATGTACAAGAATATTTCAAAACATATTAAGTTAAAGTTTATTTTCATTATATTATATTGTATATATAAATTGATGGCCATAGAGTTCAAAGTGATCTGTTACAAAGTATAAAAGTCAAAACAGTGTATTTATCTATTGTGAAACAGAGGAAAAATAATGTCATGCTTGTACGTATCACGTGCATATATAGATCTAGATTGCGTGCATATGACTTATTAATATGTACATATAGAATACTTTGTTGTATGATAATTGGACTCGGGTATCATGTACATGTTAAAATGTTGGACTTGGCTACTTTATGGACTATATGTTTGATTTTGAATCAAAATGAAGTGTCTTGAAGAGTCCGAGTAACATATTATTGGTTTTCAATATTTCCAGTCCCAACCTTGGCAACAAATTACAAGTCTACCGGATATTATGAGCATCCACCACCACCATCGTCGTCGCCTATGTGTAGGAATGAAACTGAATTGTGTGTAGGTCATGGTGATTACAATTGTTGCAAAGGATTAAATTGCGTTTTAGGGGATCCAATGCTTCCAATAGGCGTTGGTTTATGTTTACCTTTAGGTGAACAACCACCATCAACTGATGAGTGTCGAAAAAATAATCAACTTTGTCATCCTTATGGCCAGTATACATGTTGTGACGGATTGAGCTGCATCGATACTCGTACACTGCCTCCGGTAGCTGGTGTTAACACCCAAGAGCTTAAGCTTCCACCTGGTTTTGGACTTTGTGTGGCCATAAAACTGTAATATATTGTTATGCCTTTATCATATCCTATTGTTTCAGTAATTTTGCATTAATGGATTTCCTTGATTTTGTTTCGCTTTTTTTATTTTATTTTTTTTGTTTTATCATTTGATTCAGGTTTTTTTTTTTTTTTTTTTTTTTTTTTTTTTTTTTTTTTTTTTTTTTTTTGACTTTTGCCACAAAAAATAAATAAAGAAAAAAAAATTATTTTTTACTACCAAAACTTATACTATCTTTGTCTCAGTTTACTTGCAACATTTTGACTGAACACGCTTGCCGATGCACATGTTTGACCGTCGATATCTTTTATTATATATTTATAAAGCCTTTAAAATTTTATATTAAGAAACTGTACATTAAAATAAACCCAACAACATCTTACATGATTACATTAACTTTTATATAATAGCTAAAAAAGATTGTCAAAATGAATGTGTGAATAGTGCAAAAAGTCAAAACATTGCGAGTAATTTGGGACGGAAGGAGTAAAACTTTTGTTATTCACTAGGTGAAAAAAGAAGACTGACACCGCCCCAAGGCCACCGGTTTTAAAAAACCGGTGGGGAAATTATGGAGAAAAATAGGCGGGATTTTGAGGAGTGGTTTTTGCCACCAGTTTAAACCAAATTGGTGGGAAAACCATTATTCCCACCGGTTTGAACCGATGGCATTTTATTTAAAAAAAAAACCATATATAAACCCTATCCCTACCCAGCTACCCTCATTCACGCACTCACCAGCCTCCCTCCTCCTCACTCCTTCTCTCTCCTGCTCTCTCCTCTCCCTCTTTTGATCATCCTGCATGCTCTCCCTTCTCTCGATCTTCCTGTTATCTCCTCTCCCTCTCTCGATCTCCTGCTCTCTCGTCTCACCAACAGCACCATCACCACCGCCGTCCTCTTAATTATCTCTCCTCTCCATCGTCTCTCCTTCTCTCTTATCTCCCTCGCCTCGTCTCGTCTCGTCTCACCACCACCACCACCACTAACCACCGCCGCCACCAACTTCGACATCAACAACAACACCCTCGCTTAGTGCATGCAATGTTTCTAGGTTTAATGTTTCTAGGGTTTCTGGGCTTAATTATTTTTGTTTAATTTCTTGATTTTTTTGGGTTTGATTGTTGTAATATTGTTCAGAATTGATGGGTTTAATTGATTTTGGAATTTTCTGGGGTGATTTTGATCGATTTTGGAATTTTCTGGGGGTGATTTTGATCGATTTTAATTCGATTTTTTTGATTTTAATCAATTTGAATTCGATTTATATCCTGGGTTTCTATTTTCCGAGTTCTTGAACATAAATTTCTGGTTTTTTTTTTTTTTTTTTTTTTTTTTTTTTTTTTTTTTCTGGATTTTTGTTTTATTTTTGTGGGTTTTTTAACTGATTTTATTCGATTTAAGGGTACATGCAGATCGATTTATTTTTTTTGTTTTAATTGGTGCAGGTATATTGATTTAGATCTTAAATCGAATAATCAAGTCGAAGAATATTGATTTAGATCGTAATTTTTTTTTGATTTATATTGTATTTTTTTTTTGTTTTACATGTTGTAATTGATTGATTTTTTTTATTTTTTTGGAGGAAATAATTGATCGATTTTATTGATCTATACTGTAAATTTTTTGGATTATATATTGTAAATTTTCGATTATATTTATTGATATTGTTTGATTTTTATTTTGATGTTCTAATTCTATGATATTTCTTTTTGAAAAAGGCAAAAAAAAATAAATAATAATAAATGTACATTGCCACCGGTTAACCGGTGGCATTTATATGTAATACAAAAAAAAAATAAAGCGGGAATTGTTTTTGCCACCAGTTTTGAACCGGTGGCTTTTTCAACTGAGTATTGCCACCCCCCAAATGCCCACCGGTTCAAAACCGGTGGCATAGGGACGGTTTTGAACCGGTGGGGAATTGCTTTTTTCTACTAGTCATTTTACTACAAAAAAAAAAATAAAAATGTTTTTCACCAACTGTTGTCGAAATACAAATCTTCTTTTTCTGCAGCATTGCTTCTATGATCTTGAACGAATCGTTCGACTATGACCTGGTGAGTAAACCTAATGGAATTTTGTTAAATTCTTCGATTTTCGTGCCAAACACATGATCTTTAGGGGCTTTGGAGGGACATTTTGGCCCTTAGATTCCAATTTGAGGTCAGAATTGACAAAGAATGATCATAAATAATGGCTCGTTTTTTATACTTAAAAATATCTTGATTTGCGTTAAACACAAAACGGGCCATTTTCGATCATTTTATGTCAATTCTGACCTCACATTGGACCCATAAGGCCAAAATGCCTTTTTAAACTTATGAATAACATGTTTTGCGCACTAAAGTCGGTTTTTTTAAACCGTTAGATTTAAGGGTTTTCTTGACATTAGGTGTAAAAAACTAATAATTTTTTTGGTGGTAAAATAAAAGTTTTAGAAGTTTTGATAGTATAAAGCAATTTTTTTTTTTTTTTGGTGGTAAAAGTCAAAAAATCCTTTGATTTATTGTTGTTTTAAAAAGTTTTCAAGTATAACTTTAATTTGTATGTAATAATTAAATTTGATCATTATAAAGTCAATTTTTCTTGAACTAAATTCATGTAAAAAGTTAACATCACTATCATTTAACCAATGCGTAACTGGCATTTTCGCAGTGAAAAAAAATCCCTATTTCTCATATTGATATATGAAATTTGTTTCTCATAGGGGCATTTTCGTGAATAAATCAACAACTTTTTCATTATTGTGGGCTCTACAATTGAATAGAGTTGAATAAAATTGTGGAAAAATGGAAACTAAAAATCCAACCTTTGCGCGGTCTGACAATAAAAATCCAACCTTTATACCCTACCTTTTTTAACAGGTCCATCACCTGTAGATGGCCTGTTTTTGTAAGTTATATTATATGCCACGTGTCAGCTACTAATAGGTCAATTGATTAAATTATTAAAAAAAGGTAAATTTGTCAAAAAAATCCTTTTAAAAGCACCATTTTGCGAAAATAAACCTTTTAAAAGCTTTTTGGTTAAAAAAAATCACCACGTTTATTTTTTTTGCGAAAGGAAACCTATTTCCTTAATTATCCTCTAATTAACTTAATCAGACTCTAATTTCCTCCCATTTCTTCTAATTAACCACTAACCCACCCAATTACTTAATAATTATATTTAATTTATACATAAAAAGAACCACCACCCCAACCACCAACCAATCACCCTTCCCCTTCTTCCTCCCTTTCCCCCTCCCTTTCAAGCAACCTCCTCACCCACCGGACCTGCCGCCCAGATCCCCCCACCTCCGGCAGCTACCTCCACTGCCGGTGGACTACCATCCCTTTCCCCCTTATCCTCGTTGGCAACCACCACCTCCCTTTTTCGAATTTTTGGATCTTATATACTTAAACATACTCAAATCAAGTGCAAATCAATTTCAATTTGTTTCTAAATCACCCTAACATTCCATACATACATAATCAAAACAAAAACAAGCATCAATTGTAAGAAAGATGCACAAAATAAAAAAAAACCCCAAATCAATTTTCTAGGGTTTTTCAAAATCAAGGAGATGGTTGTTGGGATGTGATTAAGGGGAAAAGGAGGGTCGTGTGGAGGTGGAGGTTGTCGGAGGTGGAAATCCGGACAGCGGGTCCTGTGGGGGAGGGGTTGATTTCATGGGAGGAGGAAGGAGGAGTAAGGGGAGGGAGGAAGGGAGAAGGAAGGAGTGGTAATATTTTTTATATGTATTAATTAAATCTAATTATTTAGTAATTTGGTGGGTTAGAGGTTAATTAGAAGAATTAGAGTTTAATTATGTAAATTAGAGGGTAATTAAAGGAATAGGTTTCCTCTCGCAAAAAAAATGAATGTGGTGGTTTTTTTTAACCAAAAAGTTTTTAAAAGGCTTTTTTTCGCAAAATGGTGCTTTTAAAAGGTTTTTTTTTACAAATTTGCCTAAAAAAAAATTAAAAGAAAAAAAATAGATAAATTAAAAGAAAAATAAAAAACAAAAACCCCTTTTCCACCACCACCACCACCTTCCCCTACCACCACTACCACCTTCCCCTGCCACCACTCCCTTTCCCCCGCCCTCCCCTGCGTGCAACCTCCCCTACCTCCCCGGCGTGCAACTCCCCTTCCCCTACGCGCAATGCTAGCCACCCATCAACGGCGACCCTAATTCGACCCCAAACGCAAGCCCTGCTCCACGAACTCAGCTGCCTACCCTAACTTCCACCATTATCAAATCCCAATCGACGGCGCGGGGACCCTAAACCGACCTTAGACCCTATCTCGGACCGACTCTTTCTCCACCTCGAGGGAGGTTTGGGAGGTTTTCGAGGGGCTGCGTGGGAGGGCGTTGCTTTGGGAGGTTTTCGGGGGGCTGTGTGGGTGGGCGTTTGTTTGGGAGGAGAGAGAGTGGAGAAGGAGGAAGAGGGTTTCGGTTTTGGGTAGGGTGGGGTAAGTGGTGGTAGAGGTGGTGGACTGGTGGTGGTGTAGAGAGGAGAGAGAAAGAAGAGCAGTGAGAAAGAAAGTGAGAATTTAAAAAAAAAAAAAAATTGTTTAACAGGTTAAAGGTCAAATAGACCTGTCAAAGATGGTGGGGTATAAAGGTTGGATTTTTATGAGATTAATGGAAGGTTGAATTTTTAACGTCAGACCGCTCAAAGGTTGGATTTTTCTTTTCCATTTTTCCCAAAATTGTTAGTTTATTTACGAAAATGCCATATGAGAAACAAATTTTGTTTCTCACTATGAGAAAGTGGGGCATTTCCGCTGTATGTAACAGATGAAGATATGTACTTAGTAATAATAATATTTAAGATTTGTCAATTATTAAAGTTGGAACCCTTGAAGCAGAAAATAACACTCATTGGATCGAGGTTGATGAACTCAAACTAGTCCAATTAATCGTACAATACACATAACTTAAAATGGAAACTTTTCTGAAAACTTAAATGATAAACATCAAAGAGATCGATCGAGGTTGTAATACAATTAATGAAAAAAGTGCATGGTAGTAGCAGAGTTGCTTGATATATCTTAGAGACAAACACCTATACCGCCTACAGCAACACCGGCTAGATCATGAGAAGTGACGCAACTTAGTCCTTTACAGCAAGTGTATGGACCGCCTCCTGGACATAGTTGGCCTTTACCTTGACATGTTGGAACTGAAGATGACTGCCTTATACCTTGTGATGTTGGAACTGAAAGCAAAGCAAAAATAATACTAAGTCATTAAATAGATTATAAACTAACAAAAAAATGACTAATGTAATAGGAGCTATATGTAGATACATATATAAACGAATAATCCTTAGATGGATTACTAATAATGCAATGCTTTAAGAGAGGAGATCGAAACCTGATGTAGTAAGCAAAAGAATCGCGAACATCACAGCCATAACTGAACATTTTATGTGAATTCTAGCCATTTGGATGTGTATTAAGGATGAGTAGATCAGAGTATGTGAAAATGCACTTCAAATTTACTCAATATTATGTTGAAAGTTGATATGATTAAAGGTTCATCCAATGTTGGGTATTTATAACAATTTATTTACGTCATGTTATGATCAGTTGTAATATTAAATTGCATCATTAGCTTCATCTTTGGGGGCTATGATTATTGTTATGTACTTATGTACATTTGAAGCATATACATGACAACTAATTGCCAATCACTTAATTTTAATTATTGTAATAATCTAATGGATTATTGAGATCAGATATGCATAAATTTTATATTGTTGTTGCCATGTCTTTTGGATTTTGTTGGACTTTATTGAGATCTTTAAAAAAAAAAGGAAAAAAAAAATCATAATATTAGATGTTTCCTATCTCAAATTAAAAAGTAAGTCAACTTAGGAACGAGAATAAAAAGAAATTTCTCCGTAACATGTAGCTCCCTTTGAAAGTTCAACTCAATTACTATAAACTAACTCTTGTTTGTGATAGTGTGTAAGAAAACAGAAAAAAGTTGGGTGAGTGTAAGAAAAAGGTGGATAAATATGATAAAGTGCTTAAAAGGGTGTAAATAGTGTGGGAGTAGTAAGGATAAGATAGTAAAAGGAGTTATTCAAAATCTATAAACTTTACTAAAAGCGAATCTGAAATCAGACAACATGTCATTATTTAGCTAATACTATAGTATAATTGAAATTCAAAATGACTCAAAATTAAAAGAGATAAGTCAAACGTTGGATACAGCTAGAGGGGGATGTATATTTTTATTTCTATCTTGTAAGTTCATTTCCCCAATTGGCCTTAGTATCAAAAATACTAAAAAAGGCTAAGAATATAGCCAAACACAATTTTAAAAACCTTTCAATTAAACACCCCTAACATGCAAAGCATAACTAAGTATCCCAAATTGATCATATACAATCCCTAACAAACTTCTTGATTAATGATTAGATCGAATACAATATGAATTAAATGAATCAATTGATTTGGTCATGAGATATTGTGAATCATGAGATCAAAAGACATGGAAGCACGCAACAAACACGAAAATGGCAAGTCAGTAGGAGCACCTGCGCAAGCTGTATATGCCAATTATAGAAATCAATCTATCACCTACCACAAAGTGAAGACATTACAATAAGTTATCACACAAATATACAAATAAAAAATCTATATACAAAATATATATTTTTAGCGCGTTAGGAAGTTCTATAGATATCGAAACGGTGAGCCGAAGAAGCAGCAACAAACATTAGAATCTAATACATACATATTACAACCAAGAGTACTTAGCATAAACTTAGATCACAAATGGGGAAAGCTTCTTCCATCAACTTCGTTGTTGCGGCCATTATGTTAATGGCTTGCATTCATACTATATCAGGTATGTATCGCCATTTTACCTTAATATACTCATCATATATATACTCTTGAGAACTTGGTGTCTCAAGTTTTTGATCGAATACATAAGCTGTTCTTGCTCCTTACATCTCTATTTTCTATGAATTTGATGTTTTAAATGTTATTATTTTCATGTACTTTTAATTCATCACATGAATGCAACTAAACTACTCCCTCTAGCTAATCCTTTAATTTTTGTTTACGATTTGACCATTTTTCTATCAGATAAAGATTTCAAATGTGAAAAACAAATATGGATGGAGAAAGAACAGAAAATTCCCTGTTTCTCATATTGAGTAATGAAATTTGTTTCTCATGGGGCATTTACGTAATCAATAACTTTTTCATTATTGTGGGCTCAACAATTGAATAAAGTTGAATGAACTTGTTGGTTTATTTACGAAAATATCATGTGAGAAACAAATTTTGTTTCTCACTATGAGAAACTGGGGCATCCTCACTCAGAGAGAACTACTTTCATTTCACAATAGATGCATTGTTGTATTAATTTTAACAACATTTTTTACATGTATAAAAGTTAAATTTTTATATGTAATATATTGTTCGATTGGTTCATTATATTTCAAAGTATAACTAATTTTAAAATTTTTAATTAATTACTGTATGTATAATTTGATGGTCAAAGAGGTCAAAGTGGTTTAATTTGTTAGAAAGCATATAAATGGAAATTATACCATATAACCTTGTATTTTATGCGTGTTATTTCTTGTATAATCCTGACTTTTACACTACTGCATGAGGTAACCTTAAATTTGTAGAAACTCATTAAATGGATGAAAAACTAACATATCTCTGTGAATTAATTTCATAATTTTTTTTTGAAAGAATTTAATTGCATTTTAAACTAAAATGGTTCAAATGAAAAGATAAAGATAAACAACTCCTTTTAAGTTTTAATCTTCCAAACTCTTCCTTCCTTTTCCTAATAAAAATTTGGTTTTTTTTTTTTTTCCCTTCCTTTTCCTAATAAAATTTTGTTTTTTTTTTTTTTTTTCCCCCTATTTACATATATGTTTTAACTATTAATGGTGTTAGCTTATCCATCCATTTTAATGATGTTATGCTAGTTTAGCTTTATCTTAGGAAGTAGTGCAAAAGTCAGTGTTACATAGCAACATAGGATAATCACAGTAAAACACACGGTTATATGGTACAATTTCCCAAGTATAAAAGTTTGCATCTATTTATTGTGAAATAGAGGAAATGTATTTATACTTCCATGCTTGTATGTATTACGTGCATATAGGATCTAGGCTATGCAACTATTACTCTATATAAGGCATTTAAGTTTCATGTTGTGCTTGGGTACGTAGTGTGATTTGTGCGTTGCGTGCATATGACTTTGTTAGTAACTGCAAAATACTTTGTACATCACTGTGTACTTTGGACTCGAGAACTATGTCCAACATGGCGGATAAATGTAAAATTATTCGATGACTTGGCTATTTTGTGAAATTTTTTTCATGATTCTGAACTAAAACTAAGTGTCTAATGTAGTAAAGTGTCCTACCCATAGATGTCCGAGAGGGCCTAACACGAATATTATTTAAGGTGAAATAAACAGCTGAATAACACATCATTGTTTATATACAAGTATATATATGTATAATGTTTGATTTCATGTTTTCAGTACTTCCAGTTCCAACCTTGGCAGCAAATTACAAGTCTGCCGGATACTATGAGCAGCCACCACCAAGTCCACCACCACCAAGGCCGTCGCCCATGTGTAGGAACATAACCGAACTGTGTTTAGCTTATGGTGATTACACTTGTTGCAAAGGATTAAATTGCATTTTGGGAGATCCAATCCTTCCTGCTGGTGTTGGTTCATGTTTACCTATAGGCGAACAACCACCATCAGCTGATGAGTGTCGAAGAATTAATCATCTTTGTGAGCCTTACGGCGAATACAAATGCTGCGAAGGAATGAGCTGCGTCGATACTCGTACATTGCCTCCAGTTGCTGGTGTTAACACCCAAAAGCTTGAGCTTCCACCTGGTGTTGGAGTTTGCGAGCCCTTAAATTTGTAAACATTGTTATGCCTCTATTATTTTCCTTGAATTTCTTTATTGTATCATTTGATTTTTTGTTTCAAAGCAGTATCATTTGATTTATTGTTGTTTTTTAAACATAAAAGTATTAATTATGTAACATTTAGATTTGATCTTTATGGACTCAGTTTTTGTTTGATTAATATACGTTTGGACTTGTCCTAATATTAGTAGAATAAGTAAATAGTAAAAGTTGATATTTTTAATTCATCAGAAGATTTTAAACCATACAATCAAATGATTGTTTCACCATTTCATCTTAAAACCATACAATAAAAAAAATTAGGAATTAATGATTAGTGTTGAGTTATATTCCTAGTGGAGTATAGTAATGCATTTAATTGATTATGTGATCATACGCCCCTTACATAGCTTTAGTTTGCTATTTTCTTTGGCTTTATGCTTTAATAATGCCTTGTATTTTCGTAAATTAGTATGGAGAAATGAATTGAATCAATTTAGTTACTATTCTTTACAAATTCTATCTTCCATATTCTCCCTTATTATCAACCCTCATCAGGATGATTTACAAAAATATAGCTTTTAAAAAACTTATTTACGATTTTGCTTTGAAATGGACCTTATTTACGAAATACAATCCACGTAGACTCGATAATACATTTGCGGTTTGTCTTTATTACTCCAAGTAAAGTTACGGAGTAGCAATTTATAAAGTGTAAAACCGTAAAACTGCTACCTCAGTACATAAACAGCTACTTGAGGTAGCGGTTTTACTCTGAAAAATAAAAGAGCAAAAATAAACTTATCCGAGCCTACATGGATAGTAGATCCAATATTAAGTTTTATTCCAACGTAAAATTGAAAAAGCTATACTAATAACATAACAAATAATATAGCGAATATAATATAATAATTCTATAATATTTGAAAATTTATACTTTCTATCTATTTTATCTTAATCAAGGTAGGCAAAATCATCTCAACCCTTCATTCAATATAGATCTAGATAGAGTAAATAATTAATTAAAATCAACTTAATTGATAAGACCCATTAAAAATTAATCATAGGTAGCTCCTTTATTATACCCAACGTAAAATGTTCCACAAAGGGTGGATGAGATTTGAACTCGATTTTGATTTTCAATTCTTGTCAAATTATTCTTGATACTATGTTAAAACATAAGTGAGAAGCAACAATAACAAGGAAGAATTAAGACAAGAAAATTAATAATATGTACACGCTAATTTAACATTCAAAAAATGGGCAAAAACACCCCAAATAGTAAGACAATTTGCAAATTGATTGACAAAATTTCACTACTAAGAACAAAGTGATAAGTTACTATAATTTAAATTTTATAACTTAATTCTTCCTTCTATCTAGTCTAATTTTATAATTTAGTCATGTGAGATCTTGTTAGATTCGTTACGATATATATTTTCAAAATATCATCAACTTCTCATTATTTTTATTATCGGTAATTCAAGATATTAATGATTGAATTTGTGTATTGGCAAACGTGACTAAAGAAACGAGTCAACTTAATAAACGGAGGAAGTATGCTACTCATTAGTTTGAGTGGATTGTTTTCTGCATTGGATTGCAGCCTTAGCAATAAACTACCACGCACAATCCAAATCAACGTGTAGGTAAATACTAAACATGGCCCTAATTGTAGATAGATCGATAGTAATTTTTCTTATCTTGCTGCAGCTTGTATTGCTATATAGAATCAAAAAAATATAATTGAATTGAACATAAAATAATAGCCAAGCTTGATCATGAAAACAACAAAATATAATCCATTGTATTATAAAAAAAAAAACATAGATGAGTAACATTAAAGAGTTGGAAATAAATTAAAAAGCATACATCATATCATACAAGAAACTCTTCCATTGCATATACTAGGTAGAGTTGCTTGTATACCTTTGACACGTGAATTCGACACAGTGATAGTCATAAGGTGTCTCGATCTGCCCTTAAATATGTAGACCTGGTAGAGGTACGGTACAAAGTCCAATAACAATATCGGAATTTGAGCAGACTAGTCCTTTACAACAATTATATATACCTTTAGCAGCACATATGTTGCCAAAACCTTGGCATTTTTTTATTTCTTTTGTTGGCTGATCAGCAGCCACAACGATTTTTGGAACTGAAACAATGAATATTAATCGCTATTAATTAAAAATCAATGCAATATAAATGGAGTAGTATAGAGTTATAAAACATGATATGGATGGATTGGAGACACAAATTGGCATTTATTTAGGACTAAAAAGATTTTAAACCCGTACGAATAATGTGTAATACTCCCTCTATCCTATAACATGACACAATCAAACATTGCATACATACCAATGCACTAGTTACTTTATTTTTATATTATTAAATATTAATGAAAATTATTTAAAAATTATATCATGAAACTTTATATTAAAACCTATCTAACAACATATTTTATGATAATATATATTTTTATTATATTAGTAAAAAATCATGGTTGAACCTAATGTATGAATAGTGAAAAAAAGTCCAACGTCTCATGCATTATGGAACGGAGGAAGTAATAATAACTTAATAAGTACAGTGGTAGAAGAAGATCGAGGAGCCAAACCTGTTACACTAAGTAGAAGAACAGCTACGAACATCATTGCCATCACAGTATAATTGATGCGAATGTTGGCCATTACGAGTTTACGACGTATTTGATAATCAATGAAGTGAATGCAATAAGATTTCAAGTTAAGCTTATTTAATCTATGTATGTGGTTGAGTATTCATTCTTCGGCTTTACGCACTATTTATTCTGTTTGCCAAATGCAAATGACAATTAATTGTCTAGTGATCCACTAACAAAAAATAAAACTAAATATTTTCTCATAATAAAATAATTAAGATGAATCATCTTTGTAGAATTGTAGTTGTTGCAGCCATGTCTTTGCTTTGCTGGACTCACCAATAATTCTAACATTTGTTAATAAAGTCATACTTTATCAGGTAACAAGCAAAGTTGAATTAGGTATTTATCTATTTTAGGAAATAACTTGTAAGATGAAATCTAGCTTAGGAAGTAATTTATACCTTTTATAGGCATTGGATATGCTTGGAACTTTATTAATGTATAAAAGTAGAAGTGAAATCTATCTATTTTTTTATTTGTTAAAAAAAGATAATTACTACTAATTTATATATATTTTTTGGTCAGAACTAATTTATATATATTAATCATCTATTAGTTTAAGTTTTGATAAGTTTATTTTATATTTACAAGGTCTTTAAATTATGCATTTGACCAGGGGCGGATCTTGAGTTGCTTTCTTATAGGGCCAAAAGAAAGTCTTCACAGAATACTACTCTATACTTAACAAAATTTATACGAAATTATTTATTAATAGTAAAATACTTTGTTACTAATACATGTATGATAAGTTCACGACCATTCTTCAAATAAACTTCTTAATATAATCAACCATTTTCACATTTTTATCACAGTTACAAACCTAACCAACTCTACTAATAGTTAGCTGATTAGTAGAGTTGGTTAGGTTTGTACCAAAATGATAGTCAGAGCTATTACAAACGAAAGTTGAGCCGTATTAGGCTGCACAATGATTACAAATTGTTCTAGAATGAAATGAAGCTTTGTTTCGAAGGGAGCTAGTAGTTCGAGGTAGAACTGGGGCCCGACCCTTGCGGGCCAAGGCTTTGATTTGCTCATTACCTTGACCATCAATATCTTTAATTGCATATTTACATAACTTATTAAAAGTGGATGGTATATAACTACACATTGAGACGAATCTAACAATTACCTCTTATGATACTATTTTTTTTTTTCTATATATATCATTGAGAATTATAAGGATATTAATGGCCGAAATTACTTACGGCCAGTTGTGTGATTGTATCTAAAAAAGGGAATACTAATTAATATACTATAGTAAGAGTGAGTTATGTAATAGTTCAAGTGAAATTAGTGTAGTTGCTTGCATGCATCCATTACTAAAAGACATGGCTGCAACTAATATATGTCGTCCACCAAATTAGTATTAATAACAAGCTGGACACGTTACTATCAATAAGTCAGCTTATCTCTAATGAATAATTGAATAATATAATTATTCAACCCTAATAATTAACATCTATCTCTATCATTAGGGCAAATCAAGTTATATTTGGAAAGCTATAAATACTAGTATTCGATGCTAATGAACATAAACTCAGCAAACTTTCTAATTTAGTAAAAAAATGACGAGGTTTACCACAAACTCCGTTGTCATAGCCGCCATTTTCTTGGCAATAGTTTTGGCTTTTACAAGATCAGGTTGGTTCAATTCTTCTATTTGATTTAATTTCATGTCAAATTGATTGTTTTCCGTATTTTTTTAATTAAAATAGTGAGAAAATGCAAGTTTATTTTCATGATAATTTAATAATTTTTTTTTATTTAGTAGCATTTTTGTAAATTAATTAACAACTTTTATTAAATACGAGTCTCTTAAATATTGATTTATTTACGAAAATGACATTCTGACTGAGATCTTATATTAATATATTTACAGAAATGTCACTAGATAAAATAATTTTTATTTATCACAAAGATTAACTGGGGCTTCCTCAAATTTTTTTATGATGATTAATTATATCAAATGTTGTTTAATAATTGTGTTTCATGTGCTACGTACTTTCAGCTGATGGTTCATATGATGGTGAGCAGCAAGCAGCTTATTACTCGTCGACAAAGTCACCACCACCATCACCACCACCACCACCGTCTAACCCTACATGTAGGAAGTTGCTTGAACTCTGTACAAGTTACGGTGCTTACAGTTGTTGCGGAGGGTTTGTTTGCGCAGGTAGGTTTGAAAACCTTCCTGTAGGAGTTGGAGTGTGTACGCCTTCGAATCAACCACCACAACTACCAGCACAAGAGTGTCAAATCGCCCATCAACTTTGTCAGCCTTATGGTGATTATAGCTGTTGTAAAGGATTAACCTGTGTTCATCCTCGAACACTACCTCCAGTCGCGGGCATTGAACCCGAACAACTGATGCTTCCTCCTGGTCTTGGGATATGCGAGCAAATTAAACTTTAATATAAGATCACAGATAGCCATATGAAATGTGATCAATGGCCTTCTTCTTGATGTTACATTTTATTTCTATTGAATTTGAACTTGTTTACCTATTATTGTAATTTGTTTACCCTGTTGTATTTTGAAAAATTTGCAGTATTATTATGAAGTTGTATGTATCTTTATTTGAGATTTATTTATTCTATTAATTAAATGTTTATTGTCATTTATAGTAAGAATAATTTCATTTTTTGTCAGTGAATATGAACTTAAAATGTGCGGCGGCTGAATAACATCCATGCATACGTATATTGGACCAAGTTAGGTGATCATATCCAAACAAGGTCGAAGACATTTTTTTTTTTTTTTTTTGAAAGAACAAGGTCGAAGACATGAGATAAGAACATTTTAATAATGGTTGGTTATTGAAACAGCTAAATGAGGAAATTATGTCATTTATTATCTTGAAATTGGGAGTATCGGCCTGTTCACTTCAGCTTAATTTCAGTTCAGTTCAGTTCAGCTCCAATCAATTTTGTTCTGTTCAATTCAGCTCCAATCAGTTCAATTCAGCTCAGGTCCTAATTTCCTTCTCACATAAAATTATCAGCTCAGCTCTGTTCAGTTCAGTTCAGCTCTATTCAGTTCAGTACGGATTTAATCATGAACAACAACAAACTTATGTGTACACCCCAACGATAGAGTCGCTACCACCACCACCGTCACCACCACTACCACAACCCAACCCGACGTGTAGGAAAATAACACAACTTTGTGCATCATTTGGTGTTTATAGTTGCAAAGGGTTATCTTGCGATGCTTCGATTCCAAATCTAGGCGGTATAGGATCATGCTTACCTATAGATCAACCACCAAGTACACAAACATGTCACGGCCTTCATGAAGATTGTGAACATTACGGTGAATATACGTGTTGTGAAGGATCTATATGTGTTAGTACTCAAACAATTCCTCCTTTCGCGGGCATTGACAGGGCCGTCTCAAGATTTCGGAGGCCCTGTGCCAATTATAAAAATGAGGCCCCTAAATTAATTTCAATTTAAGATACTACAGTAGTTTTTTTTTTTTTTTTTTTTTTTTTTTTTTTTTTGACTGAGACAATTTAAATAATACTTCGTATTTGGTAATGCATTCCTTGAAACTAATAATTACATTCAATTTATGTTAGTGTTTGAATTTTGATGCCTTTAAAACATAGTAATAAAACTAGTAATACCCCCAAAAAGACAAATGAAAACTAGATTAAAAAGGCTAGCTATGCCTATTTCCCCAAAATAGCAAACGAAGGTTCAGTTAAAAAAAAAAAAAAAAAGAAAGAAAAATAGACGTCATACTTTAAATTGAAAACAATATTAGTCCAACTAATTAAAAATATATCAGCAAGCCAAGTTGAACAGAAAAGTTGAAAATCCCCATTTATAGACACAAGAGAGCAGAGAACAAACCTCCATGGCTCTACCGACAACGAGTTTCTCAAATCACATAGCCCGCAAAGACAACCACTTCATTAACAAATGGTGATTTTTTTTTTTTTTTTTGTTAAAAAGAAAACTTTTAAAAAACTAAAACTAGCGAAATGAAGCTTCGTTTGTTTGGATTTGGTGGCAGCAATCAATTGATTGAATGATAATTTGGTACTACTTTGAACAAAAAAATTAAGAGCCGTATACATTTGGATTCCGGAGCATGGGAGGAAATAGGAGAAATAAGATATAACTCATAAAAATTAGACAGAAATAACTCAATAAGTATCAATTACCAAAGTCAAGTGTTTTAATTACCAAAATTAATGAGTATCAATTACCAAAGTCAAGTGATTTAATTACTTTGGTAAATTAAGAAACAAAAAAATGAACAAGTGTGGAGTAATTAATTATGGAAGTTGGAGGAGACCAAGGAGTAAATGGCGGAAAGAATCAGATCAACAATCTACACTAGGCTTCAAAACATTTGGGGCCCTAAACATATTGGGGCCCTGTGCTAAGGGCCTGTTTGCACAGGTCCTTAGCCGGCCATGGGCATTGACACTCAACAATTGATAGTGTATAAAACATATTTTCAAGTTTGATTCATTGGTCACTTTCTAGTTGAGGAAATGAACTTAGATATGGATTCCCTATCCTCGGGGTTTTAGGGACTCGTTCGATTGAAACAAGAAGTTGGGGCTAATGAGAATCGAACAATTGGCTCCATTCCAAAAGACTCGCTAGCGTGCGAGTGATGTGAATGAAAATTGCCAATAAACGCAAATAAAAAAATAAAAAAATAAAAAAGTGTAAATAACAAAGTAAACCAAATAAGGTAAGAAGCACGCACTAAGGCTCCGTTCTCTTCACTTTATTTTTGATGAATTGAAATTATTTATACTGAAACAAAATTATATTTGCTAAACTCAAATTATTTTTACTGAATTTAGATTAATTTAACTGAAGTGAAATTATTTTTGCTGAACTGAAATTATTTTTACTGATTTTCTATTAAATTTCTTCTTTAAGATTACTAAATTTTACTGAACTGAACTTATTTTTACTGAACTGAAATTATTTTTACTTAATATTATTTTTTAAAGGTGAAGAGAACATGGCCTAACATTGTATATATATGCAAAGATAAGTAATTAATTGAAATAAGAAGAGGTAGTAATAATTGAAAATTATAAGATTAGTGTATGTAAATATTCTGCACAAATACAGATGTAAGGTCCTTTTTCAATTAGATTACATATAATGTTACATATGGGTCAGAGTGCATTTTGGTTTTCACTCCCTCTCACATAGACTCATTCAATATGACCCAGATTGCATTACAGCCATTAAAAGGTCCAATACTTTGTGAAATTTTTTCTGTGGAGGCGGTGCATCCGGTTTCTTTTAAAAAAAGGCGGAATGAATATTTAGTTGTTCAGTAAAGAACATATAGTTGTTTTGTAAAAAACATATAGCAATTTTATAAATATCTATATATATATATATATATATATATATATATATATATATATATATATATATATATATATATATATTATATATCATAAGACCATCTGTAATATTAAAAAAGAACATGATAATATTAAGGAACATTATTCATATAGTAAATGTACATTTGATATTAATGATCATGTATGTATATGAAAAAGTACATTTTAATGTATTATAATGTAAATTAATTGTACTATATTCTAATGAACATATATGTTATAAGGCTGTTTACATATGTTTAATGTACATTGTATTATTTGGATCATGTAAGTATATGGAAAAAGAACATTTTATTGTATTTTAATGTACATTGTATTATTTGGATCTACAACCTTTTCTAAATTTGTCTATTTGCTTGCATTGTTCTTCCAAAATGTATTAATCGATCGGTAGATCTTCTTCAAGAACTTCAATTTATTTCTCATTGCAACAACAAAATTATATCAAAATCACAAATTAATTCCCAATAAAATCAAATATGACAATTTTCAATCTAATTTAAAAATTAAACACTCAAACTCAAAATAAACAAGTATGAATGTCAAATAAACAAGTATGAATGTCGAATTTGGTCTTACCTTACGTTTTTATAAGCCATCTTGAACAATTTTGGACTCAAAATTTGGAATTTTTTGAAATTTTGTTTGAGGTTTGAGAAATTTAAGTGGCCTGGGTTTGAAATTTTGTTTGGAGAGAGAAAGTGAACTTTTGGTAAAAAAAAATGATTTGTAATTAATGTATAGTAAAAAAAAAAAATTATATTGTAGTACTATATATTTATCTATTTCCTTGTACAAAATTTCTTTCAAAAAAAAATATATATAAAATTATTTTTGCACAAAAATCTCATGTACTAAATGAACACTATGTTCTTTTATATATATGTCCATGTACTCTATAAATGAACACTATGTTCTTTTAATTTATATATCTATATACATTAGTATATACCTGCATGTACATTCCGCCTAGATTTTTGAATGCATGAACCAAGCTTTAAATACTTTGAGTTAATTTTTTTTTTCCTTTTTCTTACAAGAAGAAATAATATCATTAATGAATAGTCATACGACATATACAATAATGGATGATTGACAAGTTGTTTCTATACACATAAATAATAGAAGTAAGTGATATTAAAATACACCCATGCTTTCTAGCCATTTCTCCGATCCAATGGATGCGAGGTTCCATCAATTCCTTAAATTTATGAGGTCTCGTTTCTATTGTGGACTAATCAATCACAAAATCCTATATATATGATTAGCTAACTTATGTTACTTACTCGTACTATATTTGATTTTGATGATCGTTCAAAATTTATTTATTTTTCTTTTTTATTTTGACGTACGTATATACACCCATCAACAAACGATACACCTTGCATTGGAAATTTAAAACAAAATCCAAGATCGATCAAAGCAACAAAATGAACATTATTGATAGAATATTCCTTGACCTCAACCATCTGCTTAACCTTTTGGTTGAGTTGGTTTTCTAACAATTATAATATAATGTATAATAATGCTGATTTAAAAGAACATTTATGAGAAACATCAAACATCACAATGCAAGCTAGAAATAAATTGCAGTATATCATACAATGCAAGAAACTCTTCTAGATGCTTGAATTGGTAGAGTTGCTTGTATATATACATGAAATTCAATGATTATAGGGAGTCTCACCACATATAATCTATATGTAGAGTACAAAATCCAATAACAAAATCGGGATTTGAGCAGACTAGTCCTTCACAACAAGCATATACACCATTAACAGCACATACATTGCCTAAACCTTGACATTTTTCTATATCTTCGGAAGGTTCAGCTGCATCGATGAATGTTGGAACTGAAAGAAATTTAAATATGGATATTAGTCTCCCGTTATTCAAAAATTATTTGCATACATGAATTCAAAACGACATTTGATGACTAGAATAATTCTAGAAGAGAACAAGTTTTTAGCTCGTGCAAAGCACGAAATACGTGTAATAACAATGAGTAGTGTAGGAGAAGAGGTGAGCCAAACCTGATACACTAAGTAAAAGAATAGCTAAGAACATCATTGACATAACAGTGTAGTTGCTACGAAGACTTGCCATTTTAATGAAGGGAATATAGATCTGATCTATTATTGTTTTAATTTAGACGGGTGATTGAACATTCCTCAGCTTTCCTTAGTATTTATATTGCTTATCTTATGGAATGAAAACTAATTTTTTATTTTATTGTATAAGCCAAAAAAAAAGGAATGATCAAATAATTAACAAGATAGATGCATCATTATTTTCGTTGTTATTACGTGCATGCAACCATGTCTTTGTTTTGCTGGACTCATCACTACTCCTAGTATATGATAGCACTAATCTAACATTAGCTATATCGATCATGATTAATCATGTAGCAAGTTGAATTGAATACAATTAATCATTTTAGAATAATATTGAACTTGGTTGTATTAATTAATAGTGTGACTAGTTGGTTACAAATAGCTTAGCTTATTGTAAAAAAGTATTTGGTAAAAGATAATTTTTTTTTAATAAGCTAATATCACAAAGTTTTTGTATTGAGTTTTTTCTTCCTAAAGTACGTGCTTTTTGAGCCCAAAAATCTCTTTCAATAAACAATTTACCAAGCACCCAAATTTGATATTTAAATCAGTCAAACATTTAATAAGGCTCAATAACTCCAAAATGCTCTTTACTAACAAGGCGTAAGTGTATTTGATAGCCAAAAAACTAATCATTCAATAAGTTGATTTCAAAAAACTCTTATAATGAGCTTTTCTAAACGAGTTTTTTAGCTAAATAAACTCTTTCTATAAGCTAATCTGTAACTGGGCTCTATTAGCTAAAAGCTCTCCAGTTTCTATACCAACACAAGACCAATATTATTTTAAAATTTTAATTACCCTATGGCCAATAATCACATGCATATTTATACATACTACATAGTATATACCTTAATCCAAATTATGATTATACTCTCTCCGTTTATAAATACTTGTTCCATTTCTCCATGCGCGGAGTTTTAGAATAAATTGGAAAGTAATAAAATATGGTGGTAGTGGGGTTGGTGGGAAATGAAAAATTGTAAAAAACAAAAGTGGTGGAGAGAATTGAAGGAGAGAGAGAGTATGGAATTAATATTGTTGAGTCTACTTGATAAGAGAAATTAATTAAATATTGTAAAAGCTTCCTAAATAAGAAAATTGAGCAAGTATTTAAAAACGACCGAAAAAGGAAAGTGAAGCTATATTATTCTAAAGATATTATAAAATTTATACACACCCGAGTGCAAGGTAGATTTATCTAAGGGTATTTTCTGCTCATATAATATTTTTGCTCATTTTAGAATCTTCAAATGAGAGCACACAAATTTATATAAAAGGTTTTGCGAAGGATAATACTGTAATTTACATTAGATATACTAGTATTATAGATATTATATCACTAGATTTTTGTAGACTATATTTATGTTAGATACTTCTTTGGATTTTTTTAATTCTTTCTAACAAAGGTATGTACGTACTGTGTTTAGCAGGGTCGGTATGTGTAACTCAACAAAAACATAATAATCCAAAGACGTGGCTGCAACCATTTAGAATTAGCCATAACAAGCTGTATATCTAAATTTTATCATAGTGAACTAGTCGTGCGCAACAACTCAATAATTAAGTAATTATTTTTTCCTAGTAATTAAGTAGACTTTTTTAGCGCATTTGGAAGCACTATATAAGTATTGCAGTGGTGGACATTGCTAACATAATCAAACTTTAATTTTAAAACATTTAATTAACACAATGGAGAGGATTTTTTATCAACTTATTTGTGTTGTCAATTTTGCTAGCTCTTTTGGCATTGGCTGAAACAGGTTTAGGTTTTGTAGCTCTATCTTAATATTGTTTGTGTTTTTTTCAAAAAAATTTTAATTACCTTTTGCCCTAACGTCCTCTATCCTATAATATTTTTTTTTCCATTTTTCAATTTGGGTGTCTCAAAATAGTATTTTTTTCTTGTCCTTTTTGGGTGTTCTAATTTAATCATTTTTGTCCTCGTTATAATAGAAATTCAACTCCACACCTTGAATATAAAATGCATGGAGATGTGTACTTTTATGGAAAAGTACACATACAAATACGTAGTATATTATAATAATTGAGAGATTATTATATACACTAGGTGCACCATTCACCTATGAGTAGTTTGTTCTCAATTTGATAATTGTTTTCATTTAATTTAATCATCAAATAAAGAGCAAAAACTAACCTTGGATTAGTTGGGTGTACGGTGCACCCGAGTATATATAATATACAAGAGGAGTATGAGATGAAGTGAAATAGTGAAGTGCTTAACTTCATAAGATGATAAAACTATATTTAGCTAGATTCTCTTTGCATACTAATTGTTACTTACAAATTTGTGCTGATATGTTCATGTTTTTTTTCTTCCAGCCATGGAAAAGAGTTACGAACCCTATAGTCAACAAGCATCGTATGTACCGAACACCTCAAGCACACCACCACCACCACCACCACCACAACCACAACCTAACCCTACGTGTAGAAAACTAAAACGACTTTGTGGAGCTTATCGTGATTACGCTTATTGTGAAGGATTATATTGTCTTGGTTGGACACCAGAGCAAGCAGGTGGTCTCGGACTATGTAGACCTTTAGATAATCACTAACCTCCGTCGAAAGATAACTGTAGACACCACCTTCAAGAGTGCCAACTTTATGGTCCGTATGTATGTTGTCAAGGATTGAACTGCGTTCATGCTCGAAACCTTCCTACTGAACCTGTTATTAAAACTCGAAAGAAGAACCTTCCTCCTGGTACGGGTGTATACGTACGTATGCGCTTATCCTAATTATTAAGCAATGATATGTATACCGTTACGCCTATTTTTACTCACTATGTTGGAACCCAATGTGTATCACTTGTGAGTGTCCCACATTGGAGAAAGAGGAGAGGTGATTCTACTTTATAAGGCAGAGGAGTAACTCCTACTATTGCCAATTGGTTTTAGTATGAAAACTCCAAAGCCTTGTTTGTGGACCTAACTCTCCTCCTCCTTGTTCGGGTTGCCCAGGCCCATTTCATATTATTTCGAAATTTAAAATGGTATCAGAGCCCAGGTTTGTTGGGCCGTTTGTAACTGGGTATTTGTCAAGCCATTGGTTAAGGGGCCTCTATTGGATGTTCATTCCCAAAGAGGATTTATATTGTACCTTCTGGTGTGCTTTAATTCTAAGGACACTAACAAGTGAAGTGGAGTCTTAGAACCCAATGTGTATCACTTGTGAGTGTCCCACATTGGAGAAAGAGGAGATGTGGTTCTACTTTATATATAAGATAGAGGAGGAACTTCTACTATTGCCAATTGGTTTTAGTATGGAAAGCTCTAAAGCCTTGTTTGTGGACCAAACTCTCCTCCTCCTTGTTCGGGTTGCCCAGGCCCATTTCATATTCTTTTGAAATTTAACAAGTTCATACTATACTGATTGAGTTTACTATATGTTCATCATGTGTTTCCATGTATTGTTCCATACTGGAAATTTTGGTATTTCATTTTGTTTTTCAATTAATTACAACATTTTGACTTTTATGCTATATAATTAATTATGTTAATTGTAGTTGGTTTACAAACCCTCAAATCCTTTCAATAGTAAAACTTTATAAAAGCCAGTTTTAATGTTTTATACTCCATGATGGATTACTAATAAAAACAAATGAATATTTTAAAGGAAATTTTGACAATTACCACCTTCTGTTATATCCATTTTAGCAATTACCACTTCTGTTTTTTTTTTTTTTTTGAAAATTACCACCTTCTATTTTCAAAAAATCAAAAGTTACCACCTTCTTGCCCCCCAACTACCACATGACGTCATTTTGGGCCCATTATTTCCCTTTCCTCCCTATTTCCCTCACATTTCTCATTCCTAACTCGATTCTCATCTCCCCTTTCACTTTTTTTTCCCAAATCACCGATAATTGTTCGTCAATTTTGATTTGGAGGAGTGAATTGAAGTGTTTTTGATTGTTTGGGGGGAAAAAAGTGAAAGGGGGGATGTGAATCGAGTTAGGAATGAGAAATGTGAGGGAAATAGGGAGTAAAGGGAAAGAATGAGGCAAAATGAGGTCATGTGGTAGTTGGGAGGCAAGAAGATGGTAACTTTTGATGTTCTTGAAAATAGAAGGTGGTAATTTTCAAAAAAAAAATAGAAGGTGGTAATTGCTAAAATGGATATAACAGAAGGTGGTAATTGTCAAAATTTCCTATTTTAAATTTTACAAAAATTTAGAGATTAAAGCTCCATCTCTTTTCACTTGCAACACTAATAAATTAAAGTGTGTTAAATTGATTAATTCTCTGTTTCCTTCATCAACATTCATTAAGGAACATGTATTATTGATTAGGCATGAATTATATTTCAATACTCTTAGTCACCTGTGAGATCCCTTTAATAGTTTAATTTAGTCTTATGCGATGTTTCACGGGTTAGGGTGCGTTTTCACATTTGTTATGTTCAAAAACAAAGCATCTGTTATATTTATATTTCAAATAAACAAAAGGACAAGGGGTAAATTGAAAAAGTTACAACTATCTATATGATATATTCATACATTGTGTTTCGGGAAAAAACAATAAGATCTAGATCGACTAAGACTTTAGTATTGGATTAAAGGCGAGTTTAGAGTGTGTACGTTGGCTTGAACTTTAGTGGCCATGTAATGAGCAGCTCAAAATGAAAAAAATTCAATTTGTACCCAAGCACATAGCATACAAATTTCTTTATAAGACTCCGTATTATTCATTTAACTCAATCAATACAATCAAAATTCAGTGCGTGGTTCCTACTGGCGCCTGCACCGTGCATTGTACATACGTTTCTTGCGGAAAGAACATATTATACAAATGTAAAGAACATACAGCTATAGTGAAATGTACATACTATTAAATTGTAATGAATATATACCTAAAGAAAAAAAAGAACATATTTGCACTAAAAAAGAGTGAAAAGAACATAAGTCCATGTTCTTTGATTGTCAGTATGATGTACTTTTATATGTGATATAATGTTCGTTGTTTATTGCAAAATGTTCTTTGAACTATGTCTTTTAATTATGATGGGTATATATTAATAATTTTTATTTCCTAATATTAATCATGTTCTTTATTAATATTGCGAATGTTCATTAGATTAAAAAAAAAATGTTCTTTACAAAACAATTATATGTTTTTTCCATTTGTATGTACCAAGCATGGTACCACCGCCTGTACCTTAAAATATTCAATCAAAATTAATACAAGAAATCAAACACAAAACAAAAAATACATAAAAGCAACTCAATCAAAGTAACATAATGATAGCTCAAGAGAATGAGAGAGCCATCCACACGAATGGACTAATAAGTAATAACATCATTATTTCGACGAAGAACTCTGCTTGTAAGTTGGCACACAAACACCACCATCACCGGCGTAGCTACTCGTATCATAAACACACGCGTACCTTTCGCAACATTGAAGTCCAGTGCTACCACCGCAAGATTCATAATCACTTTGACATTTTCTTCCTGGCATACAAACTCCGCCAACTTCTGGATAATCGTCATCAAGTACACATCTTAATCCACCGCAACATTTCAATCTATTGATACCTCCGCAAAGTTGATAAGTTGTTCGACATGGTTTTCGCGGCCTACAAACTCCACCAGCTCCTGGATAATCACCATCGAGCTCACATCGTAGTCCTTCACAACATTGATACCCTGAAGTGCCGCCACAATATTGTTGAACGGTCTTACATGTTCGTCGCATACACGTTCCTGTTGCGCCTGGATAGTCACCGTTGAAAATGCATTGTAGTCCTTCACAACATTGATATGCTGACATTCCTCCGCAAGATTGTTGAGCAGTTCGGCATGTTCTTTGCTCTACTGAAGCTTGGGTTTTGTCGTCGACCTCTACTGCCCTTATCGAGCCTGAAGTTAAGCAAAAACTACAATGAATAAGTGCTTACAATGAAGATTATTTGATAGTGTTTTACATTACTATATATAGAAAAGGAAAATAATGCTTCCTCAATTACTTAGCTAACGTTATCTTGAGTTTCATGCTTGCCAATACATAATTTAAAAATTTTCATAAATCTAATTAAAATTATTAAATATTGATTTTATACATTGAAACAAATATAACATGACTGTACAGGTTTGCATTATATGATTATACTAGTAATCAAATTCAAATTTTACAATTAAAATTTAAAAGTGAATGGTACAATTTTGATTGGAAAAAAAAATATATACTAGGATTAGAGCTTACTTGATAAGGTTAAGAAGATGGACAATACAATAACAAAGACAATATAATTTGAGAAACTTTTCTCCATTTTCTTAAAATTTGATGGTAGAATGGACAAAGTCTATGATCAGAAAATTACGATTCTCGAGAAGCCTATGAACGGATTATATTGTTGTTTATAAAGATTATTATTAGTTGACCATTCCTATATTTTGTCCTTGGAAAAAAGATTTGATTTAGTATTACTGATTTGCACGAAGTAGTGTTTATGCTGTATTTTAGATATTTTTTAATCTCTATTTTTTTAGTATGCATTCAAAACTCGAGTAGTAGAATAGAATTATCATGCTTGCAACTCATGACAATAATATATATTTGTTCGCAAAAGTGGAAAATGTATTGCCCCCGTGAGTCTTAATAACGCTTTTTAAAAAAAAAAAAATAAAACAACATTCCATCTATTTCAATGAACTAAACAATTAAACATTCATTTTACCTGTGCACCGATTTCATAAACTCAAGCCTACCACGGACATTTATGACAACATATAATAGTCATATATGGTTTCAAACAGAATTATATGACCCCGAGACGTATTCCATAATATCTCAACACTTTTCGACGCCAGGTCCTGAAACCTTCAAAATTGCTCAAAAAGCGTGGATAATAGCCTTCAAATTTGGAATTTTTTTAACCTTTTTCCGCCCGAAAATAAAAATTGCCGAAATGTTAATCATGGTCCCTAATACCCACCGGGAGTCCAATTACGTGGGTAGAACCATTCAATTTGCCTTAAAATGGTCAATTTACCCGTTTTTGTACTTGCATCGATTTCGTGAACTCAAGCCTACCACGGACATTTTTGCAAACATATAATAGTCATATATGGTTCCAAACGTCATTATATGACCCTAAGATGTATCCCCTAGGATCTCAAGACCTTTCGCCACCGAGCCCGTAACATCAAAAATTCCTAAAAAAGTGTGGATAATAGCCTTCAATTTTCTGAATTTTTGACCTTTTTTCGCCTGCAAATAAAAATTGGCGAGATGTTGACCATGGTCCCTCATATCCTCCGAGAGTCCAATTGGGTGGGTGGAACCATCCAATTTGCCTTAAAACGGTCAATTTACCCGTTTTTGTACTTGCACCGATTTCGTAAACTCAAGCCTACCACGGACATTTTTGACAACATATAATGCTCATATATGGTTCCAAATGTCGCGTCATTATATGACCCTAAGATGTATCCCCTATGATCTCAAGACTTTTCACCACCGATACCCGTTACATCAAAAATTTCTCAAAAAGCGTGGATAATAGCCTTAAATTTTGGAAAATTTTGACCTTTTTTCGCCCGGAAATTAAAATTGCCGAGATTTTAACCATGGTCCCTAATACCCTCCAAGAGTCCAATTGGGTGAGTGGAACCATCCAATTTGCCTTAAAACGATCAATTTACCTGTTTTCGTACTTGCACCAATTTCGTGAATTTAAGCCTACCACGGATATTTTTGACAACATATAATGGTCATATATGGTTCAAAACGTAATTATATGACCCTAAGATGTATCCCTTAGGATCTAAAAACTTTTCGCTACCGAGACCCGTAACATCAATAATTCCTTAAAAAGCGTGGATAATAGCCTTCAATTTTGGAATTTTTTGACCTTTTTTCGCCCGGAAATAAAAATTGTGGAATGTAACCATGCTCCCTAATACCCTCCGGAAGTCTAATTGGGTGGGTGAAACCATCTAATTTGCCTTAAAACAGTCAATTACCCATTTTCGTACTTACACCAATTACGTGAACTCAAGTCTACCACGGACATTTTTTACAACAAATAATGGTTATATATGGTTCCAAATGTCATAATATGACCCTAAGATGTATCCCCAAGGATCTCAAGACTTTTCGCCACCGAGACCCCTAACATCAAAAATTCCTCAAAAATTGTGGATAATAGCCTTCAATTTTGGAATTTTTGACCTTTTTCGCCTAAAAATAAAAATTGCCGAGATGTTAACCATGGGCCCTAATACCCTCCGGAAGTCCAATTGGGTGGGTGGAACCATTCAATTTGCCTTAAAACGGTCAATTTACCCGTTTTCGTACTTGCACCGATTTCGTGAACTCATCAAGCCTACCACGGACATTTTTGATAAGATATAATGGTCATATATGGTTCTAAACGTCATTACATGACCCTTAGATGTATCCCCTAGGATCTCAAGACCTTTCGCCACCAAGCCCGTAACATCAAAAATTCCTCAAAAAGCATGGATAATAGCCTTCAATTTTTGAATTTTTTGACCTTTTTTCGCCCAGAAATAAAAATTGCCGAGATGTTAACCATGGTCTCTAATTCCCTCTGGGAGTCCAATTGGGTGGGTGGAACCATTCAATTTGCCTTAGAACGGTCAATTTACTCGTTTTTTGTACTTGCACCGATTTCGTAAACTCAAGCCTACCACAGACATTTTTGACAACATATAATTGTAATATATGGTTCCAAACGTCATTATATGACCCTAAGATGTATCCCCTAGGATCTCAAGACTTTTCGACACCAGGTCTCGAAACCTCCAAAATTGCTCAAAAAACGTGTATAATAATCTTCAATTTTTGACTTTTTTGGCCCGAAAATAAAAATTGTCAAGATGTTTAACGTGGACCCTAATACACCTTCGGGAGTACAATATAATTTGTTGAGTAGAAACATTTATTTTGCCTTCAAATGGTCAATTTACCCGTTTACAACTGGCACTGATTTAATAAACTCAGGCCTAACAAAGACTTTTATGACAGCATATTGTGATCATATATGATTTAAACGGCATTATATGATCTCGGCATGCATCTCCTACTATCTCAAGCCTTTTTGACACCGGTTCTCGAAACCTCCAAAATTGCTCAAAAAGTGTGGATAATAGCCCTCAATTTTGGCAATTTTTGACTTTTTTTGGCCCGAAAATAAAAATTGATGAGATGTTTACCATGGAACCTAATATCCTCCAGCAGTCCAATTGGGTGGGTGGAACCATCCAATCTGCCTTTAAGCATCCAATTTACCCGTTTTCGTACATGCCTCTTGTATTGGCTATAAGCTTTCATGGGGCCTTTACGTAGCCGAATAATGGTCATATACAGGTCGAAACAATATTATATGACCCCGGGATGCATCCCATAGTGTTCCGTGAATTTTTAACACCGGGTCCCGACACCTCCTAAATTGCTCCGATTTCGTATATTATAGCTTTCATAGTGACTTCTGTATATCATTTTTTTACCCGACGAGAGTATGTATCCAAGTACTTCTGTGGGTACCCAAAGGGCCTTGGGAGTCATAAATAGTACCCGTAACCATCTCATTCATCCTTATTATCATGTCTTAAGGTAAAGTTGACATACCCTCAAATGACAAAAATATCTCCAAGTATGCCTTGTCGTTGGGTGCACATCTCTTGTGCACATGCCACACACCCCCTTGCACCATCCAACATCCCAACACTTGGGCTTTGTGAATTGTCTTAATCCCGTACTTAGCAAATTTAGCATATAAGATGCACTGCTAACCTTGTTTTCCAAAATATAGATGGTTCTAGGGTATAGGGTGAGAGGGGGAGGGACGAATCGAAGCGACATAGGACTGAATGTCAATAGATCGTGGCAGCAAGGCCACTCTGTCACTTACAATACACCGTCGCGTATTTAAGTCGTCTGCAAAAGATTCAACCCGCCACTCGATAGGAATTGTACTTCAAGACAGTTTAGCCTACGACACGTGCACTTAGAGGTCAAAGCCCATAATTTAATTTTTACATAATAAAGGAAAAAATAAATAGATTATTCCGTCTACCTCCTCACCTGTGACGGTTTAAGTGCTCCAAAATTGACTTTTTGAATTGTCCACATTATCCACTTTAACCAATGTTGTTGGTGATTTAAACATAAGAAAAATATGATCGATCATTTGGATACTTGTTGAGTTGTTGCCTCTATGTATAAATGTATAATTTTTAACTCTCAACTTGTTACAATTTATACGGAGTATTTAATAATTAAAGATATTATGGAGTATTAGTAAAAGTTGCACCCGTGCCTAGTCAAACTTATCTCATTCACTAAATCTTGTATGGTGTGACCATTTGCAACATTATTTATCAATTTCCTATGAGCTTATTAAAATTAATTAATTACTACTAAGATTTTGATAAGATATGATCCTGAATATTCTCTTACAGTACAAGTTAGCTTACATATTCATATCTTTATTACTACGTGTCTAGCACATTTGTCTAAACGATCTCTAAAATGTTTGACTGAACCACTAACAATTATCATCACCTTATTATAATAAATCAATTTGTTAAATACGAGTTCTAAGCCGCACCTGCAAATTAAGAGAGAGAGTTCACTTCACAAGTCCAATTCAAAGGAGATTCCTTCCCAACACCATATTGCATGCAATAGGAAATTTAGTCTTAATTATAAAGTGTTTAACTCTCTCAACTTTTATTGGGACTCTGACATGTGTTATTTGGTGGAATATACTACATAATTCATGTATACAACCATACAATTATTTCACAAAAAGATTATTTCAAGGTATGAAATTAGTATAACATGAACATCACACCCAAATGCAGTTGATTTAATCTGGTGTATGATTAGTGATGAACACGCTTACATTTACCACCAACATCCGGAAAATTCATATTATCAAGTACACAAATAAATCCTTTACAACATTGTGCTCCAGTGAAGCCACCACAAATTTGTCCAATCTTGTGACATGATCCTTGTTTCGGCTTCCTGCAAACTCCACCGGCATCCGGATAATCACCATCGAGTACACAATCTAATCCTTCACAACATCGAAACGCGGCTATGCCTCCGCAAAATTGGCCACACTTGTTACATGTTGTAAGTGTCGGCTTGCATTCGCCGCCTGCGTCAGGAAAGTCACCCTCGAGGCTGCACTGCAGTCCTTCACAACATTGAAACCTGGCGATGCCTCCACAAAACTCGTTAGCCTTCTTACATGTTCTTGTTTCAGCTGTTGCTGTTAGGGTTACGTTATGTATGAAAGGAACATGTCAAACATAAGTAAGTTAGAGAATTGCTAAATGAAATTTAAATTTCACATCTTAATAAAATTATAAGTTGTTTTTAGAATTTATTTTTAATAAAACAAGTACAGTATACATTTAGGGCCTGTTCACATTTACTAAACTGAGCTGAACTGAACTGAACTGATTAGAGCTGAATTGAACTGATTGGAGCTGAACTGAACTGAACTGAACTGAATTGAGCTGAAATGAATATTTTACGAGAGAGGGAAATTAGGAGTTGAACTGAACTGAACTGAACTGAACTGATTGGAGCTATACTGAATTGAACTAAACTGATTGGAGCTGAACTGAACTGAAATTAAGTAAATGTGAACAAGCCCTTAGGCCTTTAAAGTAGTAGAGGTGATGATAAACCGAGTTGGGCTGCATCTAAAGGTTATATCCTATTTCAAACCAAAACATATAGCCATGCAACATGCTCCATCTAACATAATATGGCCCAATTTGAATCAAGGCATTGAGTTAGGCTTATGTTCAAGCTAAATATTTTGCATCTAGCTAAACCCTTGTACAAATCCATGTCGAATAAAATAGGATTTGAGGCTATTTATGATCGGGCTGAAATTTAAACCAAAAATTCAATTTTGGGCTATGTTATAAATTTTCTCAAGAATAAAGCCTGGTAGGGAGATTATGGGCCAAAAAATAGGCCCAAATATCCTTATTAAACTCGTGTGTGCTTTCGAGTCAAGCTATTCTTGATCAGCTCTAAAATCATTACTAGTGCAAATTAAATAGCTAGGAAAGTAATTTAGGAGAGCTTAAGAAAGTACAAATGCAAATAATTTACCTGATAAGGTGAGCAAAGCCACTAGTATAGTTGTCAAGATGAATGTGGGGGTTGAAACTCTCGTCATTAACATTATTTAGTGATGTTGACAATAATTTTGGCAAAACTATGATGAAAGAAAAGCATATATACAGTTTATTTATGGACTATATATAGTACATTTTTAACATTTATAATTTGATAACAAATTAGTTAAATAATTCACCATTATGTCACGGCATTACATTGTCGGTTATTAAAATTATTAAATCTATGAGCTAGTAGTTGTATAAATATGACTAAGATATGATATTCTATAATATGATCGAATCAAAATTAATTGTTACCCATGTAATCTTGGCCTACGTTCATTGACTTTGCATAGTTTCCGCATCACGGTTTTGTTAGCATGCAGATTTTTCACCAATTTGGTATTTTTATGATTTTTGAAGTGTACACTGGATCCTAATTTCTAGCTGCATTTATCTTCCGAGTGGGATTTATTTTTGGGTTTGATCTGAAAATTGATTTTAACGAGTACTTTTAACCTATCTTAGCACTTGCAGCTGACGTGGAGCAAGTGTTCTCATTTGACTTTTGTACGCTTGTTTATATCCTTGACCATTTATTTATCTTGATTTTAAAGTGCGTGTCACAAGACTGTGTTTAACAATTTCTAATTTATAAAGTGCTCATCTCATACATCAATAATTTATAAGCTTGCTTTAAAAGTCAAATGGTGCTACTTAATAATTTGAGACAGTTTAAGCATTATATGCACGGACTAATAAGCTATAAAAACAAGGTAAACAAAAGGGAATTGAAGAATTAGGAGTTCCTTGATTAAAATTTGAAATCAATAGATGTTTATTGAGTAAATTTATTCAATTCATACGTATAAATTACATCAACAATTACAAACTTTAATTAAAGATGATGCAACTTAAGATTACATCATTATGTCATACTCCGTACATAAGAAACCTTTTCAAATGCATGAAATATATTTTAATTTGGCCTGTTAATTAATACGAAGTATTATCTTTATTGGTAAATACCTCCCTTGTTACATTTTCCTCCTGCATCAGGAAAATTACCATCAAGCACACATTCAAGCCCTTCACAACATTGAATTCCAGCGATACCGCCACAAAATTCGCCAGTCATCGGACATGATGTGCTTGTAGGCTTACATACTCCACCTGGATCAGATTCATACTCGTCGCCATCGAGTATGCAATCTAATCCTTCACAACATTCAAATCCGGCGATGCCTCCGCAAAATTCTTCAGCCTTCATACATTCTCTAGCTGCAACTGTAGGAGCTGAAATATTTAGTAAAATTGCTAACACAAACACAATTGTAAAAATTATGAAGGTACGTGTGATTTTCGCCATTTGTGTAATTATGATATTTGATTAGGAGATTTTATTGAGAATAAGCATAGGTTTGAGGTATATATATATATATATATATATATATATATATATATATATATATATATATATATATACAACAAGTAGTAGTAGTTGATTTTTTTGAATATGAAATATAAATGATTTAAATGATCAATTACGTGCATACAATAAGGTGCATGTATGTTACATTATTGTCAATATTAATATAAACAAGCAATGAGCTGGAAAGATAAGTCTTATGCATGATAGGTACATTATAGTAGTACTAGTTTAGTAGTACGTACCTTTTTTTTTCAAAGTCAAAGAAAAATAAATATAGACATGATATGCAATTCGATGACATGTAATTTAGCAACGAAAAATGGTTTTGGTACACGTTTGCTTATGTTAAACTTGACTATGTTCAATGTTCTTATCTAATTTTAAGCCTAACTTCATTGACTTTGTTTTTTGGCTGCTTCACGACTTTTATAACCTTATCCATTGCATAATTGCATATGAAACGAAAAATTCATGTAAATTTGAGTTTTAATTCAACAACCGAAGAAATTTGGCTTTTTTTTTTTTTCTAAGTTACATGATTTTTTTTCACCTTATAATATTGGTATAATTCAACTTATAGTCTTATATATCTCTCAAATTATATATAGTTGCAATATTCTAGACATGAAGCTTTTTAAACAGAAGGATCGGAGTAATTGGTTGGATTACTACTTTCTTAATTATTTTCTGAATAGTAATTTTCTTAATACTGATATGAAGTTTGTGATTTGCTAGATAGCGAATTGAAATTAATTTTACTTAGGAGGGGATAAAGAATGGCAAAACAAGTGAAGGTTAATCACACAAGTTTTTATTATTGATTTTATTTATTTTATTTTATTTTTGTCCGATCAAGTACTTTTTGTGTTACAAGTTGGTGGTATTATTAATATTGATGAGGAGATATTAATCATGAGCAGATGACGAATTTGATATCAGGTCTTGGGTAACACCCAAATATACTAAATTGCTAAGTTAGTTTACATCATTGACCGGGGGCATTAGATTCGCGGTTTATTGAGTCATAGATCACCATTGTTCATATAACATGAAATCAATTTATTACAATCATATCATAGTGCATCATAATGGAATGAAACACACCTCCACACATATTATTATGACACTAGTAGTTTATTTAGAACCCTACTATTGATAATGATGTAACCAACAATGAATTACATCAAAAAACTCAGAAGGAAAACAAACAACAACGATTGGGTTAATATTTCCGCTTGCAAACTCCTCCGGCATCTGGGAAACTGCCTTCAAGAACGCAGGTTAATCCTTTGCAGCAAGCGAATCCGGCGAATCCTCCACAAAATTCACCAGCAACCTTACATGAACCAACGTTACTCTCCTCAACTTGGGCCAATGTTGGAGCTGTTACATGAACATCACACAACCATATAATTTACATTTAATGCACAAAAAAAAAAAAAAAAAAAAGAAAATTACGTATATAAGCAACATTTATCTCTAATGTATTTGAGTCATAATTGGTGCTAAGATTGTAGACACTTGTAGAGATAACCCAAACGAAGGTGCAATAATGCAAACGGAATTGTTGTTAATTTGTTATGATTTGAACTTTAATTTAATTTAGTCTTACTATTGCATGGGATTGATGATCTAGCTAGTAGAAAACCTCTATGATTGTGTTACACACGCTTATTTTATTATATACTTTATTAACAAGTCATGGGGCGGGCCATGGCCTAGATTAGGCTCCTGTTCTTGGATCCACACGAGCTTTGAATTTAAAGTAACTACGGAGTATATAGCAATTAGAAATTTCGCCACTATATAATCACATCAACCTAACCCGGCCAATCACATCATGTCATCATATATTCTTTTTTGTATACCTTCCCAATCAAAAAAAGCGATGAATTATGGATAAAGAAATGATAGAATTAGTGATCGAAAAACACATACACTATCTAGTTGTTGACTTATTAGTTGTTACTACTAGGAAGTATATATGAACTTACCTGAAAGAAAAACTGCCAACATAATGGTTATGATGAAGAAAGTGGTAGACATCTTCGCCATTTTTATAAACTTGATGATACAGTACAAAACTACAAATTTAGCTATACTATATCTGATCTAGTTGACAGAATATGAAGGTACAATGAAAATTATAATCTCATTTCATAGTCAATACTTCTATTTATAGATAAAAACTAGGAAGTACAAGATGATCAACTTATTATAGTATTATTAGTCTCCGAGATCACATTATATAATGAGGATTTCTAAACCTCTACCTACTTGATACCACTTTGGTCTCTACCAAGTGGGGACCAAGTGTACTTTTACCGACACTTTTGTCTTTAGTGGTTTGGTTCTGGTTTCAACATGGATGGTATACCAACAATAACCAAGTTAAGCTTAGATGGTATTCTTCTTTGATACCTACGAACTCTTAGATGGTATTACTATTGGTACTATCTAACACCTCTTTAATACCAACGTACACCTTACTGGTACTTACAAAATATGATATCAACTAATGTTTACTAGTTTCTTGATTAATGACTTTTAACGGTACTAGTTATCACAACTCTACTACTTATACATCAACATAATAAGTTATTTTAACAGTTTAATAGCCCACCATGCTTCGCAATAATTATTATTTAACTAGAGAGTTTTGACCAATACCTGAACTTAGTCGACAATGGAACCTCCGGCGTTCTGAGCTTCCGCCTTTACCAAGGTAGCTAACCCCAACCCTGTCTTCCTTAGATCAGGCTCAGCACAGATCTATTTCGTTTCCTACCTTAGACCGTAATCTCTAATTAAACAATCCTTACTGTGTTTATGATGAAACTTTTTAAACAGAAAGATAACTCATTTGATATATAAGGTTTAAGGGGATAACGTTCCCTTCTTGAACTAAACTTTTATTTAATTTGAAAAGATTACAACACTCATATATTACAACACACACACACAAACTGAAACCTTAAACAGACATAAGCTGAACTAGAGTTTTCTCTTCTTTAAGAGAGATGGAGAACCAATCTGTCTTTTAAGGTGAATATTTTTCTCTAGAGGACTCTCTATTATTTTCAGAGTAATTCTCTAGCTAACTCTTCCAACTCTGCCTTCACTTCTTGATCTAAGCCCCTTTATATAGGGATACAAAGTTACATAGGATTCCTATCAAGCAATTCTACACCATTGCTTTTTACAGAGATATTTTGAAACAGAAACCATTAGTAAAACGTGGCTACAGTGAAGATTCCTTGCATTCTTGCTGGTGTGGGCTCAAGCCTTTATAATTTCATCCATCATTATTTCTTGTAGGCCTCCCTCACTATCTTTGTTGTTTTCATACATAGGATTCTCTCTGCAAAGGTCTGCAACACATTTGGCTGCATACTCCTCATCCCAACTCATGAATGCTTCAAACAGATACTCATGGCCTTCAAATGACAGAAACTTTCCACTTTCAATATCTTCTAAATATTTGTAGATTGACTCGGTGTTGTTCATGCCATCTACTAAGTATTCTTTCATCTCGTTTGGCGCCACAATTGTAGTGCTACCAATATGAAATATGACAAGAGGAATTCCTTCTTGATCTCCATTTACAACAAAGCAACTCAGTTAACCTAAAGCCTGCTCCATCAAACTAAGATGAGAGTCCTCTATGGCACAATCTATATCTGTATAGAACTATAGACGATATCCATGACTACAAACTAATAAACCTTAAAAATAAGAATATTAAAAATTGAGCATTTAGCAATGAAAATTGATTCTCAGCTCAAAACAGGTTCGTAAAATTCACGGGTGAAAATAAAATGCAGACAAACCTACAAGCACAATCTATATCTGTATAGAACTATAGACGATATCGATGACTACAAACTAAAAGTGATTATAAAAGTGATTATGGGTTTTCTAATGGCTTATATAAACTTACCAACTGCTTCTACAGCTTCCTGAAGTGCTTCCAATGGAGCTAATTCAAGCGTTAATTTATGGTAATCGATAATACTCATCTTCAGATGCTTCCCGTGCTTAAAATAATTGGTACGCCACTCGTCATCGGGGTCACCATAATTCCGATAATTAAGCCATTTTAATATCAGTTGATCTCTTATAGGCTTCACCTGTAGAAGGGAAAAAGCAAGCGAAACAAGGTTTAGATAGGAATTTTCAAAGATTTAGCAGTTTGTCATGAAATGTTACTTATCCCAATTAACAATAACCAGAGTAGTTTAATAATAACCACTAAATCCTTGAAAAATTCTAATGGATTAACAATTTTAACCAATGGATCAATTTAACCGAAAAATAATATCATTATGGATTAAACTTAAGTAAATAGAAGAATATATACCTCATCTTCATTGAATTCAACTCTTGGCAACTTAAATCGTTGAACGGTGAGCATGAGGCCATGAATGTAGAATTTATCTCTTAACTCTATTGGCATTACTGGAACTTTGGCCTCATTATCCCAGTCGTTAAGTAAGAAATAAACCCATGGTAGAATCATGGCTAATTTGTAATAGGGGCCATTGTAAGGCTCTTTCTTTACCAACTTCTCTTTCTTCTTCTTCTCTACCTCCTCTTTCTTCTTCTCTTTCTCCTTCTCTTTCTTCTTCTTTTTCCCCTTCTTTCTCTTCTTCTCTACCTCCTTCTCGTCCTCCTTCTTTCTCTTCTTCTCTACCTCCTCTTTCTTCTTCTCTTTCCTCTTCTTTCTCTTCTTCTGTACCTCTTTCTCGTCCTCCTTCTCTACCTCCTTCTCTTCCTTCTTTTCTTTCCCCTTCTTTCTCTTCTTCTCTACCTTCTTCTCTACCTCCTCTTTCTTCTTTTCTTTCCTCTTCTTTCTCTTCTTCTCTACCTCCTTCTGTACCTCCTTCTCTTCATCCTTCTCGTCCTCCTTCTCTTTCCTCTTCTGTTTCTTCTGCTCTACCCCCTTTTCTTCATCCTTCTCTTTCCCCTTTTTTCTCTTCTTCTCTACCTTCTTCTCTACCTCCTTCTCGTCCTTCTTCACTTTCTTCTTCTTCTCTACCTCCTTCCGTACCTCCTTCTCTTCATCCTTCTCGTTATCCTTCTCTTTCCTCTTCTGTTTCTTCTGCTCTACCCCCTTCTCTTTCCCCTTCTTTCTCTTCTTCTCTACCTTCTTCTCTACCTCCTTCTCGTCCTCCTTCACTTTCTTCTTCTTTCTCTTCTTCTCTACCTCCTTCTGTACCTCCTTCTCTTCATCCTTCTCGTCATCCTTCTCTTTCCTCTTCTGTTTCTTCTGCTCTACCCCCTTCTCTACCCCCTTCTCTTTCCCCTTCTTTCTCTTCTTCTCTACCTTCTTCTCTACCTCCTTCTCGTCCTCCTTCACTTTCTTCTTCTTTCTCTTCTTCTCTACCTCCTTCTCTTCATCCTTCTCGTCCTCCTTCTCGTCATCCTTCTCTTTCCTCTTCTGTTTCTTCTGCTCTACCCCCTTCTCTTCATCCTTCACTTTCTTCTTCTTTCTCTTCTTCTCTACCTTCTTCTCTACCTCCTTCTCGTCCTCCTTCACTTTCTTCTTCTTTCTCTTCTTCTCTACCTTCTCTTTCCCCATCTCTTTGTCCTTCTCTTTCCCCATCTCTTTTCCCTTCTCTGTCTCTCTCTCTCTCTTTCCTCTTTTTTGACGAACATGGTTTCTCTTTCGTCGCCTCTGTCTCTCTCTCTTTCATTTTTTTTTGACTCTAACAAGAAAATGAATTACTCCGTATTTTCTCAGCTCAAGTGTTCCATATATATATAGAGTATAGACAGTATGTACGAATATATTATTACTACAAAAATTGTAATATTTTCTTTTGTCTTTTAGTAATTTCAAAAACGGTTGTTATGAATCTTATGATAGGAGGAGGTAAGTTGATGTAAGAGATGTGATTGGTTACAATTATTTAAGTTAATAGTTTTGGTAATTTAAATAATAACCATTTTTTTAGGCAAAGTTTTAGGAAGACTATTCAATGGCTACAATAAAATTGTGGCGATTTTATTTAGTTTTAATCTTGGCCCTATATTTTCAATATTCAATCTTGTCCATTCATCCAATTGACTTTATTTTTAAATAAAAAATGGAAAAAAAAAAGTTTTCTTGATTATGATTAGAAAAAAAAAAAAAAAAAAAAAACAGTTTTACAGTTTCTCTAAAAAAAAAAAAAGAAAAAAAAACTGAACTATTTGCCATTGATGCATATACTTGCAATTTCTAAAGTTCAAAGGATTCCTCATCTCCATTAAAAATCAACAAGACAACAACGGATTATAGTTTATCAACAATATACCTAGTCTACATCATTATATATTACCAAGTCCATAATTTTTGCATGGTATACTGTATACTCGTAACATATTCCACGAGATAGATATAGAAGATGATAGGAAATTTCAAGAAACCAATCAATCGATTGACATTAAATTAATGATAATAAAAAAAATGAAAACATCAATTAAAATAATTATAAATTTCAACCTTCCACCAAATTTTCTAGTATTAAAAAATCTGATATTTTTATTTATCTCATTAAATTGGGTTTTTTTTATAAGGGTTAAAGTAAATTAAATGAATGGATATGATGAATTTTATAAATTGAAGGGTTGTGATTCACTCAGTTACAATGACCACAATTTTATTGTAGCCATTTAAAAACTGTCCAAAGTTTTAACCGATTTTTTTTTAGAAAAATAGCTGTAAAATAACGTTTCAAAAAAACAAAAACAAAAAAAAAAAAAAAAAAAAAAAGCTGTAAAATAGAAATGAGTAAGTGTACATCTGAATCTTTCTCCAACTACGAATGGCTCACATACACGTGTTGTACTAGTAAACTACTCCGACATTTCTTTTCTCCAAAGAAATCCTTTGACATAATCTTTTTGTCATATTTTATTATATCAATTAATTAATTATAACATTAAATCGTAACCATAAAATCGTCTTCATTTTCATATTATCTAATTATCTTCACGGTAATAGTCTGTTTTTAAGCCATATTAGTGTTCAAACAATGTCATATTGTCATTATCCCTGGGTCAAGGTCGGGCCAATTCCACTTTGGGTCGAGTTGATTCGGGTTTTGGGTCAATTTCGAGTCACTGGTTTCGGGTCATGGGTCGGGTCATCAGGTCTGGGTAAAGATTGCCAGGTCTAGATTAATTGTACTATCCCCATTTTTTTTTAATGTATCACTTTTTTTTTTGGGTGTTTTTTTTTTTTTTTGTAAAAAAAATACATTACTTCTACATTTGGTCATTTCTCTCTCTTCTATGGTCCCCACTCTCCACTTTCTCTCACATACTTTCTTTTTCATTTCTTTACAAATGATCATCCAAATGTGAAAATATTGAGCTGAATATAGTGTCAAGTCACTTTTTTGTGTAGTTATGTATTCATTTACAAATTAGATTAGCTACTCTTTACTATGATTTATTTGTTGTTGAGTTCTTTTAGCTAGTGGCTCGGATAATTGTGCAAAATCGATAATACAAAATCCGTGTGTAGCAATCACGGCATGGATCCATTTCACCCCGTTGTTTATATTACCGCAAATAATACGAAACGGAAGTAACATGTGTTATTATACTAAGAGGAAGTCCCAATTAATCTATATGATAAAAAAAAAAAAATAAATAAATAAAAATAATAGTAGTTAGTATGAAAATAATTAAATGTACTGTACTCCGTATATCACACTTGATACACATAGACGTGATGGATGGAATTAACCCAACACAACAATCACTTGTTTGACAGACGAGGACACGCTACCAGAAGCAGACAAAATTAATTAAGGAAGCACTATCAGGTGAGAGGCACATTGGTTCAATTAATCTCAACATCTGATTCTGCAGCATCAGGCACATATTTTATAATACCTTAGACCGTAATCTCTAATTAAACAATCCTTACTGTGTTTATGATGAAACTTTTTAAACAGAAAGATAACTCATTTGATATATAAGGTTTAAGGGGATAACGTTCCCTTCTTGAACTAAACTTTTATTTAATTTGAAAAGATTACAACACTCATATATTACAACACACACACACAAACTGAAACCTTAAACAGACATAAGCTGAACTAGAGTTTTCTCTTCTTTAAGAGAGTTGGAGAACCAATCTGACTCTTAAGGTGAATATTTTTCTCTAGAGGACTCTCTATTATTTTCAGAGTAATTCTCTAGCTAAATCTTCCAACTCTGCCTTCACTTCTTGATCTAAGCCCCTTTATATAGGGATACAAAGTTACATAGGATTCCTATCAAGCAATTCTACACCATTGCTTTTTACAGAGATATTTTGAAACAGAAACCATTAGTAAAACGTGGCTACAGTGAAGATTCCTTGCATTGTTGCTGGTGTGGGATCAAGCCTTTATAATTTCATCCATCATTATTTCTTGTAGGCCTCCCTCACTATCTTTGATGTCTTCATACATAAGGTTCTCTCTGCAAAGGTCTGCAACACATTTAGCTGCATACTCCTCATCCCAACTCATGAATGCTTCAAACAGATACTCATGGCCTTCAAATGACAGAAACTTTCCACTTTCAATATCTTCCAAATATTTGTTGATTGACTCGGTGTTGTTCATGCCATCTACTAAGTATTCTTTCATCTCGTTTGGCGCCACAATTGTAGTGCTACCAATATGAAATATGACAAGAGGAATTCCTTCTTGATCTCCATTTACAACAAAGCAACTCAGTTAACCTAAAGCCTGCTCCATCAAACTAAGATGAGAGTCCTCTATGGCACAATCTATATCTGTATAGAACTATAGACGATATCCATGACTACAAACTAATAAACCTTAAAAATAAGAATATTAAAAATTGAGCATTTAGCAATGAAAATTGATTCTCAGCTCAAAACAGGTTCGTAAAATTCACGGGTGAAAATAAAATGCAGACAAACCCACAAGCACAATCTATATCTGTATAGAACTATAGACGACATCGATGACTACAAAATAAAAGTGATTATAAAAGTGATTATGGGTTTTCTAATGGCTTATATAAACTTACCAACTGCTTCTACAGCTTCCCGAAGTGCTTCCAATGGAGCTAATTCAAGCGTTAATTTATGGTAATCGATAATACTCATCTTCAGATGCTTCCCGTGCTTAAAATAATTGGTACTCCACTCGTCATCGGGGTCACCATAATTCCGATAATTAGGCCATTTTAATATCAGTTGATCCCTTATAGGCTTCACCTGTAGAAGGGAAAAAGCAAGCGAAACAAGGTTTAGATAGGAATTTTTAAAGATTTAGCAGTTTGTCAGGAAATGTTACTTATCCCAATTAACAATAACCAGAGTAGTTTAATAATAACCACTAAATCCTTGAAAAATTCTAATGGATTAACAATTTTAACCAATGGATCAATTTAACCGAAAAATAATATCATTATGGATTAAACTTAAGTAAATAGAAGAATATATACCTCATCTTCATTGAATTCAACTCTTGGCAACTTAAATCGTTGAACGGTGAGCATGAGGCCATGAATGTAGAATTTATCTCTTAACTCTATTGGCATTACTGGAACTTTGGCCTCATTATCCCAGTCGTTAAGTAAGAAATAAACCCATGGTAGACTCATGGCTAATTTGTAATAGGGGCCATTGTAAGGCTCTTTCTTTACCAGCTTCTCTTTCTTCTTCTTCTCTACCTCCTCTTTCTTCTTCTCTTTCTCCTTCTCTTTCTTCTTCTTTTTCCCCTTCTTTCTCTTCTTCTTTACCTCCTTCTCTTCCTCCTTCTTTCTCTTCTTCTCTACCTCCTCTTTCTTCTTCTCTTTCCTCTTCTTTCTCTTCTTCTGTACCTCCTTCTCGTCCTCCTTCTCTACCTCCTTCTCTTCATTCTTTTCTTTCCCCTTCTTTCTCTTCTTCTCTACCTTCTTCTCTACCTCCTCTTTCTTCTTTTCTTTCCTCTTCTTTCTCTTCTTCTCTACCTCCTTCTGTACCTCCTTCTCTTCATCCTTCTCGTCCTCCTTCTCTTTCCTCTTCTGTTTCTTCTGCTCTACCCCCTTTTCTTCATCCTTCTCTTTCCCCTTCTTTCTCTTCTTCTCTACCTTCTTCTCTACCTCCTTCTCGTCCTCCTTCACTTTCTTCTTCTTCTCTACCTCCTTCTGTACCTCCTTCTCTTCATCCTTCTCGTTATCCTTCTCTTTCCTCTTCTGTTTCTTCTGCTCTACCCCCTTCTCTTTCCCCTTCTTTCTCTTCTTCTCTACCTTCTTCTCTACCTCCTTCTCGTCCTCCTTCACTTTCTTCTTCTTTCTCTTCTTCTCTACCTCCTTCTGTACCTCCTTCTCTTCATCCTTCTCGTTATCCTTCTCTTTCCTCTTCTGTTTCTTCTGCTCTACCCCCTTCTCTTTCCCCATCTTTCTCTTCTTCTCTACCTTCTTCTCTACCTCCTTCTCGTCCTCCTTCACTTTCTTCTTCTTTCTCTTCTTCTCTACCTCCTTCTGTACCTCCTTCTCTTCATCCTTCTCGTCATCCTTCTCTTTCCTCTTCTGTTTCTTCTGCTCTACCCCCTTCTCTACCCCCTTCTCTTTCCCCTTCTTTCTCTTCTTCTCTACCTTCTTCTCTACCTCCTTCTCGTCCTCCTTCACTTTCTTCTTCTTTCTCTTCTTCTCTACCTCCTTCTGTACCTCCTTCTCTTCATCCTTCTCGTCATCCTTCTCTTTCCTCTTCTGTTTCTTCTGCTCTACCCCCTTCTCTACCCCCTTCTCTTTCCCCTTCTTTCTCTTCTTCTCTACCTTCTTCTCTACCTCCTTCTCGTCCTCCTTCACTTTCTTCTTCTTTCTCTTCTTTTCTACCTTCTCTTTCCCCATCTCTTTGTCCTTCTCTTTCCCCATCTCTTTGCCCTTCTCTGTCTCTCTCTCTCTCTTTCCTCTTTTTTGACGAACATGGTTTCTCTTTCGTCGCCTCTGTCTCTCTCTCTTTCATTTTTTTTTGACTCTAACAAGAAAATGAATTACTCCGTATTTTCTCAGCTCAAGTGTTCCATATATATATAGAGTATAGACAGTATGTACGAATATATTATTACTACAAAAATTGTAATATTTTCTTTTGTCTTTTAGTAATTTCAAAAACGGTTGTTATGAATCTTATGATAGGAGGAGGTAAGTTGATGTAAGAGATGTGATTGGTTACAATTATTTAAGTTAATAGTTTTGGTAATTTAAATAATAACCATTTTTTTAGGCAAAGCTTTAGGAAGATTATTCAATGGCTACAATAAAATTGTGGCGATTTTATTTAGTTTTAATCTTGGCCCTATATTTTCAATATTCAATCTTGTCCATTCATCCAATTGACTTTATTTTTTAATAAAAAATGGAAAAAAAAAAAAGTTTTCTTGATTATGATTAGAAAAAAAAAAAAAAAAAAAAAAAAAAAAAAAAAAAACTAATAAACCTTAAAAATAAGAATATTAAAAATTGAGCATTTAGCAGTGAAAATTGATTCTCAGCTCAAAACAGGTTCGTAAAATTCACGGGTGAAAATAAAATGCAGACAAACCCACAAGCACAATCTATATCTGTATAGAACTATAGACGATATCGATGACTACAAACTAAAAGTGATTATAAAAGTGATTATGGGTTTTCTAATGGCTTATATAAACTTACCAACTGCTTCTACAGCTTCCCGAAGTGCTTCCAATGGAGCTAATTCAAGCGTTAATTTATGGTAATCGATAATACTCATCTTCAGATGCTTCCCGTGCTTAAAATAATTGGTACGCCACTCGTCATCGGGGTCACCATAATTCCGATAATTAGGCCATTTTAATATCAGTTGATCTCTTATAGGCTTCACCTGTAGAAGGGAAAAAGCAAGCGAAACAAGGTTTAGATAGGAATTTTCAAAGATTTAGCAGTTTGTCATGAAATGTTACTTATCCCAATTAACAATAACCAGAGTAGTTTAATAATAACCACTAAATCCTTGAAAAATTCTAATGGATTAACAATTTTAACCAATGGATCAATTTAACCGAAAAATAATATCATCATGGATTAAACTTAAGTAAATAGAAGAATATATACCTCATCTTCATTGAATTCAACTCTTGGCAACTTAAATCGTTGAACGGTGAGCATGAGGCCATGAATGTAGAATTTATCTCTTAACTCTATTGGCATTACTGGAACTTTGGCCTTATTATCCCAGTCGTTAAGTAAGAAATAAACCCATGGTAGACTCATGGCTAATTTGTAATAGGGGCCATTGTAAGGCTCTTTCTTTACCAGCTTCTCTTTCTTCTTCTTCTTCTCTACCTCCTCTTTCTTCTTCTCTTTCTCCTTCTCTTTCTTCTTCTTTTTCCCCTTCTTTCTCTTCTTCTCTACCTCCTTCTCGTCCTCCTTCTTTCTCTTCTTCTCTACCTCCTCTTTCTTCTTCTCTTTCCTCTTCTTTCTCTTCTTCTGTACCTCCTTCTCGTCCTCCTTCTCTACCTCCTTCTCTTCATTCTTTTCTTTCCCCTTCTTTCTCTTCTTCTCTACCTTCTTCTCTACCTCCTCTTTCTTCTTTTCTTTCCTCTTTTTTCTCTTCTTCTCTACCTCCTTCTGTACCTCCTCTTCATCCTTCTCGTCCTCCTTCTCTTTCCTCTTCTGTTTCTTCTGCTCTACCCCCTTTTCTTCATCCTTCTCTTTCCCCTTCTTTCTCTTCTTCTCTACCTTCTTCTCTACCTCCTTCTCGTCCTCCTTCACTTTCTTCTTCTTCTCTACCTCCTTCTGTACCTCCTTCTCTTCATCCTTCTCGTTATCCTTCTCTTTCCTCTTCTGTTTATTCTGCTCTACCCCCTTCTCTTTCCCCTTCTTTCTCTTCTTTTCTACCTTCTTCTCTACCTCCTCGTCCTCCTTCACTTTCTTCTTCTTTCTCTTCTTCTCTACCGCCTTCTGTACCTCCTTCTCTTCATCCTTCTCGTCATCCTTCTCTTTCCTCTTCTGTTTCTTCTGCTCTACCCCCTTCTCTACCCCCTTCTTTCTCTTCTTCTCTACCTTCTTCTCTACTTCCTTCTCGTCCTCCTTCACTTTCTTCTTCTTTCTCTTCTTCTCTACCTCCTTCTCTTCATCCTTCTCGTCCTCCTTCTCGTCATCCTTCTCTTTCCTCTTCTGTTTCTTCTGCTCTACCCCCTTCTCTTCATCCTTCACTTTCTTCTTCTTTCTCTTCTTCTCTACCTTCTTCTCTACCTCCTTCTCGTCCTCCTTCACTTTCTTCTTCTTTCTCTTCTTCTCTACCTTCTCTTTCCCCATCTCTTTGTCCTTCTCTTTCCCCATCTCTTTGCCCTTCTCTGTCTCTCTCTCTCTCTTTCCTCTTTTTTGACGAACATGGTTTCTCTTTCGTCGCCTCTGTCTCTCTCTCTTTCATTTTTTTTGACTCTAACAAGAAAATGAATTACTCCGTATTTTCTCAGCTCAAGTGTTCCATATATATATAGAGTATAGACAGTATGTACGAATATATTATTACTACAAAAATTGTAATATTTTCTTTTGTCTTTTAGTAATTTCAAAAACGGTTGTAATGAATCTTATGATAGGAGGAGGTAAGTTGATGTAAGAGATGTGATTGGTTACAATTATTTAAGTTAATAGTTTTGGTAATTTAAATAATAACCATTTTTTTAGGCAAAGTTTTAGGAAGACTATTCAATGGCTACAATAAAATTGTGGCCAATTTATTTAGTTTTAATCTTGGCCCTATATTTTCAATATTCAATCTTGTCCATTCATCCAATTGACTTTATTTTTTAATAAAAAATGGAAAAAAAAAAAGTTTTCTTGATTATGATTAGAAAAAGAAGAAAAAAAAAAAACAGTTTTACAGTGTCTCTAAAAAAAAAAAAAAAAAAAAAAAAAAAAACTGAACTTTATTTGCCATTGATGCATATACTTGCAATTTCTAAAGTTCAAAGGATTCCTCATCTCCATTAAAAATCAACAAGACAACAACGGATTATAGTTTATCAACAATATACCTAGTCTATAGCATTATATATTACCAAGTCCATAATTTTTGCATGGTATATTGTATACTCGTAACATATTCCACGAGATAGATATAGAAGATGATAGGAAATTTCAAGAAACCAATCAATCGATTGACATTAAATTAATGATAATAAAAAAAAATGAAAACATCAATTAAAATAATTATAAATTTCATCCTTCCACCAAATTTTCTAGTATTAAAAAATCTAATATTTTTATTTATCTCATTAAATTGGGTTTTTTTTATAAGGGTTAAAGTAAATTAAATGAATGGATATGATGAATTTTATAAATTGAAGGGTTGTGATTCACTCAGTTACAATGACCACAATTTTATTGTAGCCATTTAAAAACTGTCCAAAGTTTTAACCGATTATTTATAGAAAAATAGCTGTAAAATAACGTTTCAAAAAAACAAAAACAAAAACAAAAAAAAAAAAAAAAAGCAATAAAATAGAAATGAGTAAGTGTACATCTGAATCTTTCTCCAACTACGAATGGCTCACATACACGTGTTGTACTAGTAAACTACTCCGGCATTTCTTTTCTCCAAAGAAATCGTTTGACATAATATTTTTGTCATATTTTATTATATCAATTAATTAATTATAACATTAAATCGTAACCATAAAATCGTCTTCATTTTCATATTATCTAATTATCTTCACGGTAATAGTCTGTTTTTAAGCCATATTAGTGTTCAAACAATGTCATATTGTCATTATCCCTGGGTCAAGGTCGGGCCAATTCCACTTTGGGTCGAGTTGATTCGGGTTTTGGGTCAATTTCGAGTCACTGGTTTCGGGTCATGGGTCGGGTCATCAGGTCTGGGTAAAGATTGCCAGGTCTAGATTAATTGTACTATCCCCATTTTTTTTTAATGTATCACTTTTTTTTTGGGTGTTTTTTTTTTTTTTGTAAAAAAAATACATTACTTCTACATTTGGTCATTTCTCTCTCTTCTATGGTCCCTACTCTCCACTTTCTCTCACATACTTTCTTTTTCATTTCTTTACAAATGATCATCCAAATGTGAAAATATTGAGCTGAATATAGTGTCAAGTCACTTTTTTGTGTAGTTATGTATTCATTTACAAATTAGATTAGCTACTCTTTACTATGATTTATTTGTTGTTGAGTTCTTTTAGCTAGTGGCTCGGATAATTGTGCAAAATCGATAATACAAAATCCGTGTGTAGCAATCACGGCATGGATCCATTTCACCCCGTTGTTTATATTACCGCAAATAATACGAAACGGAAGTAACATGTGTTATTATACTAAGAGGAAGTCCCAATTAATCTATATGATAAAAAAAAAATAAATAAATAAAAATAATAGTAGTTAGTATGAAAATAATTAAATGTACTGTACTCCGTATATCACACTTGATACACATAGACGTGATGGATGGAATTAACCCAACACAACAATCACTTGTTTGACAGACGAGGACACGCTACCATAAGCAGACAAAATTAATTAAGGAAGCACTATCAGGTGAGAGGCACATTGGTTCAATTAATCTCAACATCCGATTCTGCAGCATCAGGCACATATTTTATAATACCTTAGACCGTAATCTCTAATTAAACAATCCTTACTGTGTTTATGATGAAACTTTTTAAACAGAAAGATAACTCATTTGATATATAAGGTTTAAGGGGATAACGTTCCCTTCTTGAACTAAACTTTTATTTAATTTGAAAAGATTACAACACTCATATATTACAACACACACACACAAACTGAAACCTTAAACAGACATAAGCTGAACTAGAGTTTTCTCATCTTTAAGAGAGATGGAGAACCAATCTGTCTTTTAAGGTGAATATTTTTCTCTAGAGGACTCTCTATTATTTTCAGAGTAATTCTCTAGCTAACTCTTCCAACTCTGCCTTCACTTCTTGATCTAAGCCCCTTTATATAGGGATACAAAGTTACATAGGATTCCTATCAAGCAATTCTACACCATTGCTTTTTACAGAGATATTTTGAAACAAAAACCATTAGTAAAACGTGGCTACAGTGAAGATTCCTTGCATTCTTGCTGGTGTGGGCTCAAGCCTTTATAATTTCATCCATCATTATTTCTTGTAGGCCTCCCTCACTATCTTTGTTGTTTTCATACATAGGATTCTCTCTGCAAAGGTCTGCAACACATTTGGCTGCATACTCCTCATCCCAACTCATGAATGCTTCAAACAGATACTCATGGCCTTCAAATGACAGAAACTTTCCACTTTCAATATCTTCTAAATATTTGTAGATTGACTCGGTGTTGTTCATGCCATCTACTAAGTATTCTTTCATCTCGTTTGGCGCCACAATTGTAGTGCTACCAATATGAAATATGACAAGAGGAATTCCTTCTTGATCTCCATTTACAACAAAGCAACTCAGTTAACCTTAAGCCTGCTCCATCAAACTAAGATGAGAGTCCTCTATGGCACAATCTATATCTGTATAGAACTATAGACGATATCCATGACTACAAACTAATAAACCTTAAAAATAAGAAAGTAAAAATTGAGCATTTAGCAATGAAAATTGATTCTCAGCTCAAAACAGGTTCGTAAAATTCACGGGTGAAAATAAAATGCAGACAAACCCACAAGCACAATCTATATCTGTATAGAACTATAGACGATATCGATGACTACAAAATAAAAGTGATTATAAAAGTGATTATGGGTTTTCTAATGGCTTATATAAACTTACCAACTGCTTCTACAGCTTCCCGAAGTGCTTCCAATGGAGCTAATTCAAGCGTTAATTTATGGTAATCGATAATACTCATCTTCAGATGCTTCCCGTGCTTAAAATAATTGGTACGCCACTCGTCATCGGGGTCACCATAATTCCGATAATTAAGCCATTTTAATATCAGTTGATCTCTTATAGGCTTCACCTGTAGAAGGGAAAAAGCAAGCGAAACAAGGTTTAGATAGGAATTTTCAAAGATTTAGCAGTTTGTCATGAAATGTTACTTATCCCAATTAACAATAACCAGAGTAGTTTAATAATAACCACTAAATCCTTGAAAAATTCTAATGGATTAACAATTTTAACCAATGGATCAATTTAACCGAAAAATAATATCATCATGGATTAAACTTAAGTAAATAGAAGAATATATACCTCATCTTCATTGAATTCAACTCTTGGCAACTTAAATCGTTGAACGGTGAGCATGAGGCCATGAATGTAGAATTTATCTCTTAACTCTATTGGCATTACTGGAACTTTGGCCTCATTATCCCAGTCGTTAAGTAAGAAATAAACCCATGGTAGACTCATGGCTAATTTGTAATAGGGGCCATTGTAAGGCTCTTTCTTTACCAGCTTCTCTTTCTTCTTCTTCTCTACCTCCTCTTTCTTCTTCTCTTTCTCCTTCTCTTTCTTCTTCTTTTTCCCCTTCTTTCTCTTCTTCTTTACCTCCTTCTCTTCCTCCTTCTTTCTCTTCTTCTCTACCTCCTCTTTCTTCTTCTCTTTACTCTTCTTTCTCTTCTTCTGTACCTCCTTCTCGTCCTCCTTCTCTACCTCCTTCACTTCATTCTTTTCTTTCCCCTTCTTTCTCTTCTTCTCTACCTTCTTCTCTACCTCCTCTTTCTTCTTTTCTTTCCTCTTCTTTCTCTTCTTCTCTACCTCCTTCTGTACCTCCTTCTCTTCATCCTTCTCGTCCTCCTTCTCTTTCCTCTTCTGTTTCTTCTGCTCTACCCCCTTTTCTTCATCCTTCTCTTTCCCCTTCTTTCTCTTCTTCTCTACCTTCTTCTCGTCCTCCTTCTACTCCTCCTTCACTTTCTTTTTCTTCTCTACCTCCTTCTGTACCTCCTTCTCTTCATCCTTCTCGTTATCCTTCTCTTTCCTCTTCTGTTTCTTCTGCTCTACCCCCTTCTCTTTCCCCTTCTTTCTCTTCTTCTCTACCTTGTTCTCTACCTCCTTCTCGTCCTCCTTCACTTTCTTCTTCTTTCTCTTCTTCTCTACCTCCTTCTGTACCTCCTTCTCTTCATCCTTCTCGTCATCCTTCTCTTTCCTCTTCTGTTTCTTCTGCTCTACCCCCTTCTCTACCCCCTTCTCTTTCCCCTTCTTTCTCTTCTTCTCTACCTTCTTCTCTACCTCCTTCTCGTCCTCCTTCACTTTCTTCTTCTTTCTCTTCTTCTCTACCTCCTTCTGTACCTCCTTCTCTTCATCCTTCTCGTCATCCTTCTCTTTCCTCTTCTGTTTCTTCTGCTCTACCCCCTTCTCTACCCCCTTCTCTTTCCCCTTCTTTCTCTTCTTCTCTACCTTCTTCTCTACCTCCTTCTCGTCCTCCTTCACTTTCTTCTTCTTTCTCTTCTTTTCTACCTTCTCTTTCCCCATCTCTTTGTCCTTCTCTTTCCCCATCTCTTTGCCCTTCTCTGTCTCTCTCTCTCTCTTTCCTCTTTTTTGACGAACATGGTTTCTCTTTCGTCGCCTCTGTCTCTCTCTCTTTCATTTTTTTTTGACTCTAACAAGAAAATGAATTACTCCGTATTTTCTCAGCTCAAGTGTTCCATATATATATAGAGTATAGACAGTATGTACGAATATATTATTACTACAAAAATTGTAATATTTTCTTTTGTCTTTTAGTAATTTCTAAAACGGTTGTTATGAATCTTATGATAGGAGGAGGTAAGTTGATGTAAGAAATGTGATTGGTTACAATTATTTAAGTTAATAGTTTTGGTAATTTAAATAATAACCATTTTTTTAGGCAATGTTTTAGGAAGACTATTCAATGGCTACAATAAAAATTGTGGCCATTTTATTTAGGTTTAATCTTGGCCCTATATTTTCAATATTCAATCTTGTCCATTCATCCAATTGACTTTATTTTTTAATAAAAAATGGAAAAAAAAAAAGTTTTCTTGATTATGATTAGAAAAAAAAAAAAAAAAAAAAAAAAAAAAAACAGTTTTACAGTTTCTCTAAAAAAAAAAAAAAAAAAAAAAAAAAAAAAAAAAAAAAACTGAACTTTATTTGCCATTGATGCATATACTTGCAATTTCTAAAGTTCAAAGGATTCCTCATCTCCATTAAAATCAACAAGACAACAACGGATTATAGTTTATCAACAATATACCTAGTCTACAGCAATATATATTACCAAGTCCATCATTTTTGCATGGTATACTGTATACTCGTAACATATTCCACGAGATAGATATAGAAGATGATAGGAAATTTCAAGAAACCAATCAATCGATTGACATTAAATTAATGATAATAAAAAAAAATGAAAACATCAATTAAAATAATTATAAATTTCATCTTTCCACCAAATTTTCTAGTATTAAAAAATCTGATATTTTTATTTATCTCATTAAATTGGGTTTTTTTTTATAAGGGTTAAAGTAAATTAAATGAATGGATATGATGAATTTTATAAATTGAAGGGTTGTGATTCACTCAGTTACAATGACAACAATTTTATTGTAGCCATTTAAAAATTGTCCAAAGTTTTAACCGATTTTTTATAGAAAAATAGCTGTAAAATAACGTTTCAAAAAAAAAAAAAAAAAAAGCTGTAAAATGCGATGTAATTTCGCGCTTTTACCTTAATTATACCATTTATTGCTTGATTTTGCACGTTTTTGCATGTTTTTGGTTATCATTATGCATTATTATTGCGTTTACATACAATAAAAGTATGTACACTTAAGCCAAATATGAGTTCATTGAGTACAAAGTCCGATTTGTTAAGTATGTTTGTTAAGAAGCAAGCAATTTACAACAATACAAAACACAAAAAGTTTGAACGATTTTGAAAAATTATGGTTTTTGGGTTAAGTTTCGAGGGCGAAACTTCTTTTAAGAGGGGTAGATTGTAATCCCCCACATTTTAATTTAATTACAATTTAATTATATGTTATTCTTGTAATTATATTTATGGTAATTTTATTAAATAAATTATTTTATGGAAGTTTTTAAAATAAAGTAGTGTTTTTTTTTTTATTATTGATAATCCTAGTTTATTTAGGAATACCACTCCTAATTTAATTAGGAAATTAAAAAGCCCAAAATAAAAACCCTTATACCCCTCCTCCCTCAAATCTCACGTACAAAAAAAAAAAAAGAAAAACACTCTCCTTCTTCCTACTGCTTTCACGAAGAGGAAAAAAAATAAAAAATTACCTGCTGCTACAGTGCTGCCGCCAGCAGCACCACCGAGCTGCCACCCCTGCCGCCAGCAGCCACCGCCGCGCCTCCAGCCGAGCCACCAGCAACAACAGTTTGCCCTTCCTCCTTTCTCCTTCCCTTATTTCTCCTTCTCTTATTCTTGTTATTTTTAATTAAAGTTTTGATCTTTATTAAATTTTGTTTATGAATTCTTATTATTATGGTTTGATTTTACACTTGGGTTATTAAAGTTTATAAATTTATGAGTTTCATCATGTTTAATTTATTTAATAAATTTTCAGATTTGGTTTAATTATAAATTTAGGGTTTAAATGTTGATTTTTCATGGTTTTAGGGTTTAAAACGTACTAATTAAGTTATCTAACTATATTATATGTAAATTATGTTTAAGTTCAATTATTTTGATTATTAATAAATTTTCAGATTTTGTATCTTCTATTTTGAAGCCTCTAATTGCGTTGAATTAATGTATTTTTGGGTTTTTAACACTCTAAATTGCTATATGATGGCTTTTTCAAATAATTATGCTTATGGGATTATTTTATATGCTTAAACCAAATTTTCAGATTTATTTTACCACTTTAAAGTTGCTGTAATTTATTATTAAACACTATATTTTCATGATTTTAACACCTAAACTTGTAGTTGGGATGTTGTACTATTAGTTTTGGCTAATTGGATTAATTTAAGGACTTTATTTTAATGGTTTGAGAGGTTTTTAAATAATTTAATATTGCTGTAATTTTAATTGCTTTGGTATTGATTTATTCCTTATTATTTGGTTTAGGAGAGGACTTTGTAGAAGGTGATTTCTAGTCTTTAAAGTGGCCAATCGAATTGTTTACTCAAGGTACGTACAAGTTACAAAACCTTGCTTTTAGGTGCATGTTTAAGGATGGATCGAGAACTTAGTACCATGTCTAGGGATGACTGGGTTAAATTGTTTGGTTATACATTGTGAATTTCATTTGATGTGCATTATTTATTATTGCAATTATTGGTTATGTACTAATTATGCAAGGTGTGCTTAGAGGCAAAGGTATGTGATTGGTGAAATGATTCAATTATTACTCATTCATGATTTAATGAAATAGGATGAGTAAAGGAATGGTTCATGTCTTATAAGACAAGGTTAAGAGTTTGGGGTGCCTTATGCACTCAAGGTGTTTATACACCGAGGTAGTAAAGGAATAAATAATAAATGTTGCTTGCCACTAATAAATCAAGAATTGAAATTGAAAAGTTGTTTTACTTGATTGAATTGATATTGGATTGATTGAATTGTTATGCATGTGAGTCATCACCAAGTCTAAACCTGTAAATCACGTAAAGTGCAAGATGGATGAGCAATAAAACTCTGGATTGGTGCACTTCTGGAGTAATGACAATCAGGGGTTGGGGTACATGGGGTATTAGCCGTGTACTTTTCTCGAGGCCGTCTGATCTACGAGTCTCTTATTTCAAATACTTTTTATAAAACTAGGAGTTAGGTGAGATCTCATACTAACTACGGTCACGGAGTCGCGCCCGTGGTCGTTGGATGTTTATTGATGTTTCCGAAAGGAGGCATGGGGTTTTTCTTTATTGATGTTCCAAATGGGACATGGGTTGGACAACCTTGTCTATTGCTAAATCCAATGAATAAATTGAAATGAGTTAGCTACTATTAGCTAGTGGAGTCTTAATAAATTAAATAATCGAGTCGTGTGTTGAGTTTGTGATTTAATGATGCGTATGATTGATTATTAGTAGCATGTTAAGTACTTCCTTATTTTACTTTGCAGCTTGTATGTACTAAGCTTTGCTGATTGCGTGCTTTTGTGTGTGTGTCCTTCGTTGGTCATGGCCTTCGCCTTCAAATGACCCTGTGACGATCCAATTTTTACACTTGTAATATTGGGGAGCAGAATAACCACAGGTTCTCTCACATGCAGCATTCATCAGGGTTGTGGGATCTTGAGTAGAGAGTTGGTTGCTTATTTTTGCGTTTCTTGCAAGTTTGATTTTATTTAACTCGATTTTATTTGACACTATTTCTCTTGGTTTAAGTTTGTTTTAACACTGAATTTTAATTACTTACTTTTACTTTTGGGTTTTGAATAAGGGCCTTAAAGGTTCCAACTTGTAATACTTATTTTGATTTAAATACTTTGCTTTGAGGTTTATTTAAAACTGTTTTGGTTTTCCGCTGCTAACTTCTGAGATAGCCTTAACGTTTGAACACGTGGCGGTAGCACACCAGTAATTCTCTTGGATTTGTTCAGGTTATTTACAGGTTTCTCACAGGGTTTTAAGAGAGAATTATTGGGGTGTTACAAAGTGGTATCAGAGCTTAGGTACCAATTAGCTTAACATGTCTTAGGCGCCTAACTAATTAACATTGAGGATTTAAGTTCAAAGGCTAAAGTGATTTTTCGAAACTTGGTATGTTTGAAACGTTTTATCTAAAATGATTTTGAAGTTTATTTCGTCTACTTGGTGAGCTTTGGGTAGACTTAAGAAGGGAATGCATGCATATTCCATACATATCTTTACATTTTATTGTCATTTGAAGTGTCATTTTTCTTATTTATCTAACATTTAGTAATTAATGTCTTAATTGATGTGTTTTGTGATGTGCTTGTGTTATGCTTTTGTATGTTCGTTGCGTTGGGATGACGTAGAAAGGAGATGAGTGACTCAGTAAGCACGTCTGGAAGCACGAATAATGCTATTAGGAACAACCCTGTTGTTGTGTCTGAGGATGAGAATGATGCGCGAAGTGAAGATACCTTAGAGAGGTACGAAAGGATTATGATGCCAGATAATCCTGATGAAGAAGACTACCAATATATACATGAGTTTAAAACTGCGAAGAATAAGAAGCATAAGATTAAAACTTATACAAGAATGTTCCATGACTATACCCTTATTGACTTTCCAGATGAGGATGACCTTGAATGGCTACAACCACCACTGGAAGATCCAAATGCGGGAAAAAGAGCTACTAGGAATCCTAATCCGCTTCACAAGTACATAACTATTGAAGATTCAGATGATGAAAAGGATCCCGATTTTGATGTCAATAACTATGATGAAAAGAAAGATAGGAATAGCAATGTGATACCTTGAGATATTTTATTTTTTTTTAGAGTAGAGTTAGCATGAATAAGGCAACTTGCCATTGATAATAGTTATTAGAACTTTATTATAGTATGCTTTAGATGATTAATTTAAATAAGTAGCTAAAGCTATAGAGTCATTATTTTATATTAGAAGTTTCATTTTACTAATATTTGTGAGCCAAAGAAAGTTAAAGTTAGTGAAATAAAGATTTTAAGATATTTCCTTTGGTTATGATTAAGCTAGTAAGAGTGACGTGGTATGGGGATTATTTTTCTTAACTTTACTTGAATTTGGGTGTGAATTGTGTTTATATTTGTATGATTCTACTTGGGACAAAGGGGTGCAAAGCAAGGTGCCCTTTTGAACCAATATATGTGATATTTATTATGATGATTCTGTGAGTATATGCGTATGGTATTTGAACTAGAGTATGATGTCCCTATATTTTCAGGCGTAAAACTACCATGGCCAATAATGCCGCCCTTGCTGAAGCCATCCGAATGTTGGCAGAGAATCTGAACCAAAACCGAGGGGATCAACTTGACCCCCAGGCAGAAATGTTCAAGAAGCTAGCACAAGTGAGACCCCCAGTGTTCAAGGGAGGTGCTGACCCCACCTTCTTAGAGAACTGGATACGTGAGTTTGACAAATTGTTTGTGGCACTGAACTGCCCTGATAATTTGAAGGTGGATCAGGCAGCCATGTATCTTAAGGACGAAGCTGACATTTGGTGGAGAGATAACTGTGAGCTAGTGAAAGCCAAGCCTAACTTTGGGTGAGAGGTATTCAAAACCGCTTTAAGAGACAAATTCTACCCTCCTTTCCTAAAGAAACAAAAAGCCCAAGAGTTCATAAACCTGGAAATGGGGCAGATGACAATCTCTGAGTATTATAATAAGTTTATGGCACTTGCTAGGTTTGCCCCTGAAGTAGTACCCACTGAGGAGCTGAAGGCTCAGAGGTTTGAGCAAGGGTTAACTAACCAACTGCAAAAAGACCTAGCGGGGAAGGTATTTAAAACTCTAGACAAGGTATATGAAAGAGCTGCCCACATGTACCACCTAAATTCTAAGAGTGTGGGAGAGACTGCCAAGGCCGGGGAGAAGAGGAAGGACTTTGGGAGACCAGAGCACCAAAGTAGCTATAAGAGGCCTAAGAATGGGAACTCATTTGATAAAGGTGACCAAACTGCTAGCAACTCTTCTACTGTTAACAATGGAGAGAGAACCTACCATTGTAAGAGGTGTAGGAGAAACCACCCTGGGAGAGATTGTGATGGGAATTTAGTGACTTGTCGGTTCTGTAACAAGAAGGGGCACAGGGAATATGAGTGTTACACCAAACAGAAACAATAGGGAAGTGGTGGGAATGGTGGGAACACTCAACAGAGGCCTAACAACTTCAACAACCAGGGGAACAGGGGAAATGGTCAGAATGGGAAGTTTGGAAATGGTCAGAATGGGAAGTTTGGCAATGGTAGCAACAACAACAACAGATCTGGCAACAGCAGCAACAACTCAGGCAACAACAACAATGGTTACCAGGCAAGAAACAACACTCCCGGACGCTTGACTGTGATGAGCAAGGGAGAAGCTGAGAGGTCCTCAGATGTAGTTACTGGTACTTTTTCTATTCATTCTGCCTCTGTCAACACTTTGTTTGACTCTGGAGCAGCTTACTCTTTCATTTCTACTTCTGTTGTGCGCAAATTAAACTTAACTGAGTCCAGTCATGTTGATGTGTCGGTTAGTCTGCCTACTGGCAAACTTGTCCATTGTAATAGAATATTCAAAGGCTTGCCTTTGAAAATAGGAGAAGCTATCTTTCCTTCGAATCTTATTGAGTTTAATCTAGGGGATTTGGATGTAATTCTGGGGATGGATTGGCTGAGTTCATACAAGGCCAAGATAGACTGTGAGATGCAGAGGGTGCAGTTGAGAGATCCTTTGGGTAAGACGGTGTCATATAGACGTTTAGGGAAGCCTAAGGGTTTTGGGATTATTTCTGCTTTGAAGGTCAAGAAGCTAGTGAGTAAGGGATGTCCATTGTACTTTTGCTGTGTCCAAGATTTGAGTATGAGTGAGAGTAGGCGGATGGAGGATGTACCCATTGTGAATGAGTTTTTAGATGTTTTTCCAGAGGAGATTTCAGGAATGCCACCTAAGAGGGAACTTGAGTTTACCATTGATTTAGTCCTAGGAGCTGCACCTATCTCAAAAGCACCTTATAGGATGGCACCAGCTGAGATGAGTGAGCTAAAGGCTCAATTACAGGAGTTGTTAGACAAGGGGTTCATTAGGTCTAGTGCATCACCTTGGGGAGCACCTTTGTTATTTGTGAAAAAGAAGGATGGAAGCTTGAGGCTATGTATTGATTACAGAGAGCTGAATAATGTGACTGTGAAGAATAAGTACCCTTTACCTAGGATAGATGACTTGTTTTACCAGCTGAAGGGGGCAAGTGTGTTTTCGAAGATTGATTTGAGGTCGGGGTATCATCAGTTGAAGGTTGCAGATAAAGACATTCCAAAGACAACCTTTAGAACTCGATATGGGCATTATGAGTTTACTGTCATGCCTTTTGGGTTAACCAATGCACCGGCCATATTCATGGACTTGATGAACCGAGTGTTTCATGAGTATTTGGATAAGTTTGTAGTTGTATTCATTGATGACATTTTGGTGTATTCGAAGAATGAGGAAGAGCATGCTGAGCACTTGAGAACTACCCTTGAAACCCTTAGAAAGAACAAGTTGTATGCTAAGTTTTCTAAGTGTGATTTTTGGTTGGAGAAAGTTGCATTTTTGGGGCATTACATTTCGAAAGAGGGTGTATCTGTGGATCCTGCGAAGATTAAGGCAGTAAGTGAGTGGCCAACACCTAAGAATGTGACTGATGTTCGTAGTTTCTTGGGATTAGCTGGGTATTATAGAAGGTTTGTTAAGGATTTTTCGAAGATAGCTAGACCCATGACTACCCTTATGAAGAAGCAGAGTAAGTTTGAGTGGAATGAGAGTTGTGAGTCAGCTTTTCAAACCCTCAAAGAGCGATTGACTACTGCACCAGTGCTAGTATTACCTGATGGGAGAGAAAAATTCGAAGTGTATAGTGATGCTTCGAAGCATGGTTTGGGATGTGTATTACAGCAGAATGGAAAGGTGATCGCATATGCATCGAGGCAACTGAAGAAACATGAGGTCAATTACCCTACCCATGACTTGGAGCTTGCAGCTGTTGTGTTTGCCTTGAAGATTTGGAGGCACTACCTTTATGGTGTTTCTTGTAAGATCTTCACAGACCATAAGAGCCTAAAGTACATCTTCACCCAAGATCATTTGAATATGCGGCAACGTAGATGGCTAGAGTACCTCACAGACTACCATGTCCACATTCAGTATCATGAGGGAAAGGCAAATGTAGTTGCTGATGCCCTTAGCAGAAAGTCGAGTCATAATGTCAATGCTTTAATTGTGGCTAATGAGTTGTGTGAAGATATGAGGAGATTGAACCTTGAGGTTATCAATCAAGGAGAGTTAGAGGGATTACTGAGTGCTTTAACCATCCAGCCTACCATATTTGAGGAGATTAGAGAAAGGCAACTGGAGGATGAGTCGTTTCAAAAGATTAGGGACCGGGTGACTAGTGGTGCGGAGACTGAATTCAAGATTCATGAGGATGGGAGTCTGAGATATAAAGAGAGATGGTGTATACCACAGAAGTGCGAGGAGATTAAAAGAAAAATCATGGAGGAGTGCCATAATACACCTTATTCAGTTCACCCCGGGGGAGATAAGTTGTATAAGGACTTGAAAGAGTTCTATTGGTGGCCGAATATGAAGAGAGAGGTAGCTGAGTTTGTATCCAAGTGTCTGACGTGCCAGAAGGTGAAGATAGATCACAAAAGACCCATGGGAAAAGTACAACCCCTGGAGATACCGGAATGGAAGTGGGATTCTATATCCATGGACTTTGTGACAGGCCTACCCAAGACTCGTTCTGGGAATGACACGATTTGGGTGATTGTGGACAGACTTACTAAGTCAGCGATGTTCATTCCTATCAAAGAGACCTGGAAAAAGAAGCAGCTAGCAAGTGTCTATGTGAAGAATGTAGTTCGGTTGCATGGAGTTCCTAAGGACATAGTGTCAGATAGAGATTCGAGGTTTCTATCAAAGTTTTGGCAAAAAGTGCAGGAGAACCTTGGGACAACACTGAAGATGAGTACTGCTTTTCACCCTGCAACAGATGGTCAGACTGAGAGAACAAACCAAACTATGGAGGATATGTTACGAGCTTGTGCTTTAGATTTCCAAGGAAATTGGGAGGATCACCTACCTTTGATAGAATTCTCCTACAATAACAGTTACCATGCAAGCATCAAGATGGCACCTTTTGAAGCACTATATGGAAGGAAGTGCAGAAGTCCAGTTTGCTGGAATGACTACAGTGAACGGGTTACTTTGGGTACAGATTTCATTGAGGATATGGTGGGCAAGGTGAGACTAATCCAGTCGCGTATCAAGGCAGCACAAGATAGACAGAAAAGTTATGCTGACTTAAAGAGAAGAGATGATGAGTTTAATGTTGGGGACAAGGTCTTTCTGAAAGTTTCTCCAACAAAAGGTGTGATGCGATTTGGCAAGAAAGGGAAACTTAGTGCTAAGTATGTAGGGCCATATGAAATCCTCCAACGTGTGGGAAAGGTGGCTTACAGATTGGCTTTGCCAATGGAGTTTGAGAAAATGCATGATGTGTTCCACATTTCCCAGCTAAAGAAGTATGTGCCTAGCGAAACCCATGTTTTGCAACCGGAGACTATTCAATTCAATGAGTCTCTAACTTATGAAGAAAGACCAGTAAAGATATTAGATCACAAAGTGCGCAGTACTAGAAACAAAGATGTGAAGATAGTGAAGGTCCTTTGGTCTAATCAGGAATATGAAGAAGCCACTTGGGAGGCCGAGGAAGAAATGAGGAACAAGTATCCCGAGTTATTTGACGAGGTGAGTTACGAGGGCGTAACTCTTTTCTTTTGAGGGGGGGAGAATGCGATGTAATTTCGCGCTTTTACCTTAATTATACCATTTATTGCTTGATTTTGCACGTTTTTGCATGTTTTTGGTTATCATTATGCATTATTATTGCGTTTACATACAATAAAAGTATGTACACTTAAGCCAAATATGAGTTCATTGAGTACAAAGTCCGATTTGTTAAGTATGTTTGTTAAGAAGCAAGCAATTTACAACAATACAAAACACAAAAAGTTTGAACGATTTTGAAAAATTATGGTTTTTGGGTTAAGTTTCGAGGGCGAAACTTCTTTTAAGAGGGGTAGATTGTAATCCCCCACATTTTAATTTAATTACAATTTAATTATATGTTATTCTTGTAATTATATTTATGGTAATTTTATTAAATAAATTATTTTATGGAAGTTTTTAAAATAAAGTAGTGTTTTTTTTTTATTATTGATAATCCTAGTTTATTTAGGAATACCACTCCTAATTTAATTAGGAAATTAAAAAGCCCAAAATAAAAACCCTTATACCCCTCCTCCCTCAAATCTCACGTACAAAAAAAAAAAAAGAAAAACACTCTCCTTCTTCCTACTGCTTTCACGAAGAGAAAAAAAAAAAAAAAATTACCTGCTGCTACAGTGCTGCCGCCAGCAGCACCACCGAGCTGCCACCCCTGCCGCCAGCAGCCACCGCCGCGCCTCCAGCCGAGCCACCAGCAACAACAGTTTGCCCTTCCTCCTTTCTCCTTCCCTTATTTCTCCTTCTCTTATTCTTGTTATTTTTAATTAAAGTTTTGATCTTTATTAAATTTTGTTTATGAATTCTTATTATTATGGTTTGATTTTACACTTGGGTTATTAAAGTTTATAAATTTATGAGTTTCATCATGTTTAATTTATTTAATAAATTTTCAGATTTGGTTTAATTATAAATTTAGGGTTTAAATGTTGATTTTTCATGGTTTTAGGGTTTAAAACGTACTAATTAAGTTATCTAACTATATTATATGTAAATTATGTTTAAGTTCAATTATTTTGATTATTAATAAATTTTCAGATTTTGTATCTTCTATTTTGAAGCCTCTAATTGCGTTGAATTAATGTATTTTTGGGTTTTTAACACTCTAAATTGCTATATGATGGCTTTTTCAAATAATTATGCTTATGGGATTATTTTATATGCTTAAACCAAATTTTCAGATTTATTTTACCACTTTAAAGTTGCTGTAATTTATTATTAAACACTATATTTTCATGATTTTAACACCTAAACTTGTAGTTGGGATGTTGTACTATTAGTTTTGGCTAATTGGATTAATTTAAGGACTTTATTTTAATGGTTTGAGAGGTTTTTAAATAATTTAATATTGCTGTAATTTTAATTGCTTTGGTATTGATTTATTCCTTATTATTTGGTTTAGGAGAGGACTTTGTAGAAGGTGATTTCTAGTCTTTAAAGTGGCCAATCGAATTGTTTACTCAAGGTACGTACAAGTTACAAAACCTTGCTTTTAGGTGCATGTTTAAGGATGGATCGAGAACTTAGTACCATGTCTAGGGATGACTGGGTTAAATTGTTTGGTTATACATTGTGAATTTCATTTGATGTGCATTATTTATTATTGCAATTATTGGTTATGTACTAATTATGCAAGGTGTGCTTAGAGGCAAAGGTATGTGATTGGTGAAATGATTCAATTATTACTCATTCATGATTTAATGAAATAGGATGAGTAAAGGAATGGTTCATGTCTTATAAGACAAGGTTAAGAGTTTGGGGTGCCTTATGCACTCAAGGTGTTTATACACCGAGGTAGTAAAGGAATAAATAATAAATGTTGCTTGCCACTAATAAATCAAGAATTGAAATTGAAAAGTTGTTTTACTTGATTGAATTGATATTGGATTGATTGAATTGTTATGCATGTGAGTCATCACCAAGTCTAAACCTGTAAATCACGTAAAGTGCAAGATGGATGAGCAATAAAACTCTGGATTGGTGCACTTCTGGAGTAATGACAATCAGGGGTTGGGGTACTTGGGGTATTAGCCGTGTACTTTTCTCGAGGCCGTCTGATCTACGAGTCTCTTATTTCAAATACTTTTTATAAAACTAGGAGTTAGGTGAGATCTCATACTATGATGTTTATTGATGTTTCCGAAAGGAGGCATGGGGTTTTTCTTTATTGATGTTCCAAATGGGACATGGGTTGGACAACCTTGTCTATTGCTAAATCCAATGAATAAATTGAAATGAGTTAGCTACTATTAGCTAGTGGAGTCTTAATAAATTAAATAATCGAGTCGTGTGTTGAGTTTGTGATTTAATGATGCGTATGATTGATTATTAGTAGCATGTTAAGTACTTCCTTATTTTACTTTGCAGCTTGTATGTACTAAGCTTTGCTGATTGCGTGCTTTTGTGTGTGTGTCCTTCGTTGGTCATGGCCTTCGCCTTCAAATGACCCTGTGACGATCCAATTTTTACACTTGTAATATTGGGGAGCAGAATAACCACAGGTTCTCTCACATGCAGCATTCATCAGGGTTGTGGGATCTTGAGTAGAGAGTTGGTTGCTTATTTTCGCGTTTCTTGCAAGTTTGATTTTATTTAACTCGATTTTATTTGACACTATTTCTCTTGGTTTAAGTTTGTTTTAACACTGAATTTTAATTACTTACTTTTACTTTTGGGTTTTGAATAAGGGCCTTAAAGGTTCCAACTTGTAATACTTATTTTGATTTAAATACTTTGCTTTGAGGTTTATTTAAAACTGTTTTGGTTTTCCGCTGCTAACTTCTGAGATAGCCTTAACGTTTGAACACGTGGCGGTAGCACACCAGTAATTCTCTTGGATTTGTTCAGGTTATTTACAGGTTTCTCACAGGGTTTTAAGAGAGAATTATTGGGGTGTTACAAAGTGGTATCAGAGCTTAGGTACCAATTAGCTTAACATGTCTTAGGCGCCTAACTAATTAACATTGAGGATTTAAGTTCAAAGGCTAAAGTGATTTTTCGAAACTTGGTATGTTTGAAACGTTTTATCTAAAATGATTTTGAAGTTTATTTCGTCTACTTGGTGAGCTTTGGGTAGACTTAAGAAGGGAATGCATGCATATTCCATACATATCTTTACATTTTATTGTCATTTGAAGTGTCATTTTTCTTATTTATCTAACATTTAGTAATTAATGTCTTAATTGATGTGTTTTGTGATGTGCTTGTGTTATGCTTTTGTATGTTCGTTGCGTTGGGATGACGTAGAAAGGAGATGAGTGACTCAGTAAGCACGTCTGGAAGCACGAATAATGCTATTAGGAACAACCCTGTTGTTGTGTCTGAGGATGAGAATGATGCGCGAAGTGAAGATACCTTAGAGAGGTACGAAAGGATTATGATGCCAGATAATCCTGATGAAGAAGACTACCAATATATACATGAGTTTAAAACTGCGAAGAATAAGAAGCATAAGATTAAAACTTATACAAGAATGTTCCATGACTATACCCTTATTGACTTTCCAGATGAGGATGACCTTGAATGGCTACAACCACCACTGGAAGATCCAAATGCGGGAAAAAGAGCTACTAGGAATCCTAATCCGCTTCACAAGTACATAACTATTGAAGATTCAGATGATGAAAAGGATCCCGATTTTGATGTCAATAACTATGATGAAAAGAAAGATAGGAACAGCAATGTGATACCTTGAGATATTTTATTTTTTTTTAGAGTAGAGTTAGCATGAATAAGGCAACTTGCCATTGATAATAGTTATTAGAACTTTATTATAGTATGCTTTAGATGATTAATTTAAATAAGTAGCTAAAGCTATAGAGTCATTATTTTATATTAGAAGTTTCATTTTACTAATATTTGTGAGCCAAAGAAAGTTAAAGTTAGTGAAATAAAGATTTTAAGATATTTCCTTTGGTTATGATTAAGCTAGTAAGAGTGACGTGGTATGGGGATTATTTTTCTTAACTTTACTTGAATTTGGGTGTGAATTGTGTTTATATTTGTATGATTCTACTTGGGACAAAGGGGTGCAAAGCAAGGTGCCCTTTTGAACCAATATATGTGATATTTATTATGATGATTCTGTGAGTATATGCGTATGGTATTTGAACTAGAGTATGATGTCCCTATATTTTCAGGCGTAAAACTACCATGGCCAATAATGCCGCCCTTGCTGAAGCCATCCGAATGTTGGCAGAGAATCTGAACCAAAACCGAGGGGATCAACTTGACCCCCAGGCAGAAATGTTCAAGAAGCTAGCACAAGTGAGACCCCCAGTGTTCAAGGGAGGTGCTGACCCCACCTTCTTAGAGAACTGGATACGTGAGTTTGACAAATTGTTTGTGGCACTGAACTGCCCTGATAATTTGAAGGTGGATCAGGCAGCCATGTATCTTAAGGACGAAGCTGACATTTGGTGGAGAGATAACTGTGAGCTAGTGAAAGCCAAGCCTAACTTTGGGTGAGAGGTATTCAAAACCGCTTTAAGAGACAAATTCTACCCTCCTTTCCTAAAGAAACAAAAAGCCCAAGAGTTCATAAACCTGGAAATGGGGCAGATGACAATCTCTGAGTATTATAATAAGTTTATGGCACTTGCTAGGTTTGCCCCTGAAGTAGTACCCACTGAGGAGCTGAAGGCTCAGAGGTTTGAGCAAGGGTTAACTAACCAACTGCAAAAAGACCTAGCGGGGAAGGTATTTAAAACTCTAGACAAGGTATATGAAAGAGCTGCCCACATGTACCACCTAAATTCTAAGAGTGTGGGAGAGACTGCCAAGGCCGGGGAGAAGAGGAAGGACTTTGGGAGACCAGAGCACCAAAGTAGCTATAAGAGGCCTAAGAATGGGAACTCATTTGATAAAGGTGACCAAACTGCTAGCAACTCTTCTACTGTTAACAATGGAGAGAGAACCTACCATTGTAAGAGGTGTAGGAGAAACCACCCTGGGAGAGATTGTGATGGGAATTTAGTGACTTGTCGGTTCTGTAACAAGAAGGGGCACAGGGAATATGAGTGTTACACCAAACAGAAACAATAGGGAAGTGGTGGGAATGGTGGGAACACTCAACAGAGGCCTAACAACTTCAACAACCAGGGGAACAGGGGAAATGGTCAGAATGGGAAGTTTGGAAATGGTCAGAATGGGAAGTTTGGCAATGGTAGCAACAACAACAACAGATCTGGCAACAGCAGCAACAACTCAGGCAACAACAACAATGGTTACCAGGCAAGAAACAACACTCCCGGACGCTTGACTGTGATGAGCAAGGGAGAAGCTGAGAGGTCCTCAGATGTAGTTACTGGTACTTTTTCTATTCATTCTGCCTCTGTCAACACTTTGTTTGACTCTGGAGCAGCTTACTCTTTCATTTCTACTTCTGTTGTGCGCAAATTAAACTTAACTGAGTCCAGTCATGTTGATGTGTCGGTTAGTCTGCCTACTGGCAAACTTGTCCATTGTAATAGAATATTCAAAGGCTTGCCTTTGAAAATAGGAGAAGCTATCTTTCCTTCGAATCTTATTGAGTTTAATCTAGGGGATTTGGATGTAATTCTGGGGATGGATTGGCTGAGTTCATACAAGGCCAAGATAGACTGTGAGATGCAGAGGGTGCAGTTGAGAGATCCTTTGGGTAAGACGGTGTCATATAGACGTTTAGGGAAGCCTAAGGGTTTTGGGATTATTTCTGCTTTGAAGGTCAAGAAGCTAGTGAGTAAGGGATGTCCATTGTACTTTTGCTGTGTCCAAGATTTGAGTATGAGTGAGAGTAGGCGGATGGAGGATGTACCCATTGTGAATGAGTTTTTAGATGTTTTTCCAGAGGAGATTTCAGGAATGCCACCTAAGAGGGAACTTGAGTTTACCATTGATTTAGTCCTAGGAGCTGCACCTATCTCAAAAGCACCTTATAGGATGGCACCAGCTGAGATGAGTGAGCTAAAGGCTCAATTACAGGAGTTGTTAGACAAGGGGTTCATTAGGTCTAGTGCATCACCTTGGGGAGCACCTTTGTTATTTGTGAAAAAGAAGGATGGAAGCTTGAGGCTATGTATTGATTACAGAGAGCTGAATAATGTGACTGTGAAGAATAAGTACCCTTTACCTAGGATAGATGACTTGTTTTACCAGCTGAAGGGGGCAAGTGTGTTTTCGAAGATTGATTTGAGGTCGGGGTATCATCAGTTGAAGGTTGCAGATAAAGACATTCCAAAGACAGCCTTTAGAACTCGATATGGGCATTATGAGTTTACTGTCATGCCTTTTGGGTTAACCAATGCACCGGCCATATTCATGGACTTGATGAACCGAGTGTTTCATGAGTATTTGGATAAGTTTGTAGTTGTATTCATTGATGACATTTTGGTGTATTCGAAGAATGAGGAAGAGCATGCTGAGCACTTGAGAACTACCCTTGAAACCCTTAGAAAGAACAAGTTGTATGCTAAGTTTTCTAAGTGTGATTTTTGGTTGGAGAAAGTTGCATTTTTGGGGCATTACATTTCGAAAGAGGGTGTATCTGTGGATCCTGCGAAGATTAAGGCAGTAAGTGAGTGGCCAACACCTAAGAATGTGACTGATGTTCGTAGTTTCTTGGGATTAGCTGGGTATTATAGAAGGTTTGTTAAGGATTTTTCGAAGATAGCTAGACCCATGACTACCCTTATGAAGAAGCAGAGTAAGTTTGAGTGGAATGAGAGTTGTGAGTCAGCTTTTCAAACCCTCAAAGAGCGATTGACTACTGCACCAGTGCTAGTATTACCTGATGGGAGAGAAAAATTCGAAGTGTATAGTGATGCTTCGAAGCATGGTTTGGGATGTGTATTACAGCAGAATGGAAAGGTGATCGCATATGCATCGAGGCAACTGAAGAAACATGAGGTCAATTACCCTACCCATGACTTGGAGCTTGCAGCTGTTGTGTTTGCCTTGAAGATTTGGAGGCACTACCTTTATGGTGTTTCTTGTAAGATCTTCACAGACCATAAGAGCCTAAAGTACATCTTCACCCAAGATCATTTGAATATGCGGCAACGTAGATGGCTAGAGTACCTCACAGACTACCATGTCCACATTCAGTATCATGAGGGAAAGGCAAATGTAGTTGCTGATGCCCTTAGCAGAAAGTCGAGTCATAATGTCAATGCTTTAATTGTGGCTAATGAGTTGTGTGAAGATATGAGGAGATTGAACCTTGAGGTTATCAATCAAGGAGAGTTAGAGGGATTACTGAGTGCTTTAACCATCCAGCCTACCATATTTGAGGAGATTAGAGAAAGGCAACTGGAGGATGAGTCGTTTCAAAAGATTAGGGACCGGGTGACTAGTGGTGCGGAGACTGAATTCAAGATTCATGAGGATGGGAGTCTGAGATATAAAGAGAGATGGTGTATACCACAGAAGTGCGAGGAGATTAAAAGAAAAATCATGGAGGAGTGCCATAATACACCTTATTCAGTTCACCCCGGGGGAGATAAGTTGTATAAGGACTTGAAAGAGTTCTATTGGTGGCCGAATATGAAGAGAGAGGTAGCTGAGTTTGTATCCAAGTGTCTGACGTGCCAGAAGGTGAAGATAGATCACAAAAGACCCATGGGAAAAGTACAACCCCTGGAGATACCGGAATGGAAGTGGGATTCTATATCCATGGACTTTGTGACAGGCCTACCCAAGACTCGTTCTGGGAATGACACGATTTGGGTGATTGTGGACAGACTTACTAAGTCAGCGATGTTCATTCCTATCAAAGAGACCTGGAAAAAGAAGCAGCTAGCAAGTGTCTATGTGAAGAATGTAGTTCGGTTGCATGGAGTTCCTAAGGACATAGTGTCAGATAGAGATTCGAGGTTTCTATCAAAGTTTTGGCAAAAAGTGCAGGAGAACCTTGGGACAACACTGAAGATGAGTACTGCTTTTCACCCTGCAACAGATGGTCAGACTGAGAGAACAAACCAAACTATGGAGGATATGTTACGAGCTTGTGCTTTAGATTTCCAAGGAAATTGGGAGGATCACCTACCTTTGATAGAATTCTCCTACAATAACAGTTACCATGCAAGCATCAAGATGGCACCTTTTGAAGCACTATATGGAAGGAAGTGCAGAAGTCCAGTTTGCTGGAATGACTACAGTGAACGGGTTACTTTGGGTACAGATTTCATTGAGGATATGGTGGGCAAGGTGAGACTAATCCAGTCGCGTATCAAGGCAGCACAAGATAGACAGAAAAGTTATGCTGACTTAAAGAGAAGAGATGATGAGTTTAATGTTGGGGACAAGGTCTTTCTGAAAGTTTCTCCAACAAAAGGTGTGATGCGATTTGGCAAGAAAGGGAAACTTAGTGCTAAGTATGTAGGGCCATATGAAATCCTCCAACGTGTGGGAAAGGTGGCTTACAGATTGGCTTTGCCAATGGAGTTTGAGAAAATGCATGATGTGTTCCACATTTCCCAGCTAAAGAAGTATGTGCCTAGCGAAACCCATGTTTTGCAACCGGAGACTATTCAATTCAATGAGTCTCTAACTTATGAAGAAAGACCAGTAAAGATATTAGATCACAAAGTGCGCAGTACTAGAAACAAAGATGTGAAGATAGTGAAGGTCCTTTGGTCTAATCAGGAATATGAAGAAGCCACTTGGGAGGCCGAGGAAGAAATGAGGAACAAGTATCCCGAGTTATTTGACGAGGTGAGTTACGAGGGCGTAACTCTTTTCTTTTGAGGGGGGGAGAATGCGATGTAATTTCGCGCTTTTACCTTAATTATACCATTTATTGCTTGATTTTGCACGTTTTTGCATGTTTTTGGTTATCATTATGCATTATTATTGCGTTTACATACAATAAAAGTATGTACACTTAAGCCAAATATGAGTTCATTGAGTACAAAGTCCGATTTGTTAAGTATGTTTGTTAAGAAGCAAGCAATTTACAACAATACAAAACACAAAAAGTTTGAACGATTTTGAAAAATTATGGTTTTTGGGTTAAGTTTCGAGGGCGAAACTTCTTTTAAGAGGGGTAGATTGTAATCCCCCACATTTTAATTTAATTACAATTTAATTATATGTTATTCTTGTAATTATATTTATGGTAATTTTATTAAATAAATTATTTTATGGAAGTTTTTAAAATAAAGTAGTGTTTTTTTTTATTATTGATAATCCTAGTTTATTTAGGAATACCACTCCTAATTTAATTAGGAAATTAAAAAGCCCAAAATAAAAACCCTTATACCCCTCCTCCCTCAAATCTCACGTACAAAAAAAAAAAAAGAAAAACACTCTCCTTCTTCCTACTGCTTTCACGAAGAGAAAAAAAAAAAAAAATTACCTGCTGCTACAGTGCTGCCGCCAGCAGCACCACCGAGCTGCCACCCCTGCCGCCAGCAGCCACCGCCGCGCCTCCAGCCGAGCCACCAGCAACAACAGTTTGCCCTTCCTCCTTTCTCCTTCCCTTATTTCTCCTTCTCTTATTCTTGTTATTTTTAATTAAAGTTTTGATCTTTATTAAATTTTGTTTATGAATTCTTATTATTATGGTTTGATTTTACACTTGGGTTATTAAAGTTTATAAATTTATGAGTTTCATCATGTTTAATTTATTTAATAAATTTTCAGATTTGGTTTAATTATAAATTTAGGGTTTAAATGTTGATTTTTCATGGTTTTAGGGTTTAAAACGTACTAATTAAGTTATCTAACTATATTATATGTAAATTATGTTTAAGTTCAATTATTTTGATTATTAATAAATTTTCAGATTTTGTATCTTCTATTTTGAAGCCTCTAATTGCGTTGAATTAATGTATTTTTGGGTTTTTAACACTCTAAATTGCTATATGATGGCTTTTTCAAATAATTATGCTTATGGGATTATTTTATATGCTTAAACCAAATTTTCAGATTTATTTTACCACTTTAAAGTTGCTGTAATTTATTATTAAACACTATATTTTCATGATTTTAACACCTAAACTTGTAGTTGGGATGTTGTACTATTAGTTTTGGCTAATTGGATTAATTTAAGGACTTTATTTTAATGGTTTGAGAGGTTTTTAAATAATTTAATATTGCTGTAATTTTAATTGCTTTGGTATTGATTTATTCCTTATTATTTGGTTTAGGAGAGGACTTTGTAGAAGGTGATTTCTAGTCTTTAAAGTGGCCAATCGAATTGTTTACTCAAGGTACGTACAAGTTACAAAACCTTGCTTTTAGGTGCATGTTTAAGGATGGATCGAGAACTTAGTACCATGTCTAGGGATGACTGGGTTAAATTGTTTGGTTATACATTGTGAATTTCATTTGATGTGCATTATTTATTATTGCAATTATTGGTTATGTACTAATTATGCAAGGTGTGCTTAGAGGCAAAGGTATGTGATTGGTGAAATGATTCAATTATTACTCATTCATGATTTAATGAAATAGGATGAGTAAAGGAATGGTTCATGTCTTATAAGACAAGGTTAAGAGTTTGGGGTGCCTTATGCACTCAAGGTGTTTATACACCGAGGTAGTAAAGGAATAAATAATAAATGTTGCTTGCCACTAATAAATCAAGAATTGAAATTGAAAAGTTGTTTTACTTGATTGAATTGATATTGGATTGATTGAATTGTTATGCATGTGAGTCATCACCAAGTCTAAACCTGTAAATCACGTAAAGTGCAAGATGGATGAGCAATAAAACTCTGGATTGGTGCACTTCTGGAGTAATGACAATCAGGGGTTGGGGTACTTGGGGTATTAGCCGTGTACTTTTCTCGAGGCCGTCTGATCTACGAGTCTCTTATTTCAAATACTTTTTATAAAACTAGGAGTTAGGTGAGATCTCATACTATGATGTTTATTGATGTTTCCGAAAGGAGGCATGGGGTTTTTCTTTATTGATGTTCCAAATGGGACATGGGTTGGACAACCTTGTCTATTGCTAAATCCAATGAATAAATTGAAATGAGTTAGCTACTATTAGCTAGTGGAGTCTTAATAAATTAAATAATCGAGTCGTGTGTTGAGTTTGTGATTTAATGATGCGTATGATTGATTATTAGTAGCATGTTAAGTACTTCCTTATTTTACTTTGCAGCTTGTATGTACTAAGCTTTGCTGATTGCGTGCTTTTGTGTGTGTGTCCTTCGTTGGTCATGGCCTTCGCCTTCAAATGACCCTGTGACGATCCAATTTTTACACTTGTAATATTGGGGAGCAGAATAACCACAGGTTCTCTCACATGCAGCATTCATCAGGGTTGTGGGATCTTGAGTAGAGAGTTGGTTGCTTATTTTCGCGTTTCTTGCAAGTTTGATTTTATTTAACTCGATTTTATTTGACACTATTTCTCTTGGTTTAAGTTTGTTTTAACACTGAATTTTAATTACTTACTTTTACTTTTGGGTTTTGAATAAGGGCCTTAAAGGTTCCAACTTGTAATACTTATTTTGATTTAAATACTTTGCTTTGAGGTTTATTTAAAACTGTTTTGGTTTTCCGCTGCTAACTTCTGAGATAGCCTTAACGTTTGAACACGTGGCGGTAGCACACCAGTAATTCTCTTGGATTTGTTCAGGTTATTTATAGGTTTCTCACAGGGTTTTAAGAGAGAATTATTGGGGTGTTACAAAACCTTAAAAATAAGAATATTAAAAATTGAGCATTTAGCAATGAAAATTGATTCTCAGCTCAAAACAGGTTCGTAAAATTCACGGGTGAAAATAAAATGCAGACAAACCCACAAGCACAATCTATATATGTATAGAACTATAGACGATATCGATGACTACAAACTAAAAGTGATTATAAAAGTGATTATGGGTTTTCTAATGGCTTATATAAACTTACCAACTGCTTCTACAGCTTCCCGAAGTGCTTCCAATGGAGCTAATTCAAGCGTTAATTTATGGTAATCGATAATACTCATCTTCAGATGCTTCCCGTGCTTAAAATAATTGGTACGCCACTCGTCATCGGGGTCACCATAATTCCGACAATTAGGCCATTTTAATATCAGTTGATCTCTTATAGGCTTCACCTATAGAAGGGAAAAAGCAAGCGAAACAAGGTTTAGATAGGAATTTTCAAAGATTTAGCAGTTTGTCATGAAATGTTACTTATCCCAATTAACAATAACCAGAGTAGTTTAATAATAACCACTAAATCCTTGAAAAATTCTAATGGATTAACAATTTTAACCAATGGATCAATTTAACCGAAAAATAATATCATTATGGATTAAACTTAAGTAAATAGAAGAATATATACCTCATCTTCATTGAATTCAACTCTTGGCAACTTAAATCGTTGAACGGTGAGCATGAGGCCATGAATGTAGAATTTATCTCTTAACTCTATTGGCATTACTGGAACTTTGGCCTCATTATCCCAGTCGTTAAGTAAGAAATAAACCCATGGTAGACTCATGGATAATTTGTAATAGGGGCCATTGTAAGGCTCTTTCTTTACCAGCTTCTCTTTCTTCTTCTTCTTCTCTTTCTCCTTCTCTTTCTTCTTCTTTTTCCCCTTCTTTCTCTTCTTCTCTACCTCCTTCTCGTCCTCCTTCTTTCTCTTCTTCTCTACCTCCTCTTTCTTCTTCTCTTTCCTCTTCTTTCTCTTCTTCTGTACCTCCTTCTCGTCCTCCTTCTCTACCTCCTTCTCTTCATTCTTTTCTTTCCCCTTCTTTCTCTTCTTCTCTACCTTCTTCTCTACCTCCTCTTTCTTCTTTTCTTTCCTCTTCTTTCTCTTCTTCTCTACCTCCTTCTGTACCTCCTTCTCGTCCTCCTTCTCTTTCCTCTTCTGTTTCTTCTGCTCTACCCCCTTTTCTTCATCCTTCTCTTTCCCCTTCTTTCTCTTCTTCTCTACCTTCTTCTCTACCTCCTTCTCGTCCTCCTTCACTTTCTTCTTCTTCTCTACCTCCTTCTGTACCTCCTTCTCGTTATCCTTCTCTTTCCTCTTCTGTTTCTTCTGCTCTACCCCCTTCTCTTTCCCCTTCTTTCTCTTCTTCTCTACCTTCTTCTCTACCTCCTTCTCGTCCTCCTTCACTTTCTTATTCTTTCTCTTCTTCTCTACCTCCTTCTGTACCTCCTTCTCTTCATCCTTCTCGTCATCCTTCTCTTTCCTCTTCTGTTTCTTCTGCTCTACCCCCTTCTCTACCCCCTTCTCTTTCCCCTTCTTTCTCTTCTTCTCTACCTTCTTCTCTACCTCCTTCTCGTCCTCCTTCACTTTCTTCTTCTTTCTCTTCTTCTCTACCTCCTTCTCTTCATCCTTCTCGTCCTCCTTCTCGTCATCCTTCTCTTTCCTCTTATGTTTCTTCTGCTCTACCCCCTTCTCTTCATCCTTCACTTTCTTCTTCTTTCTCTTCTTCTCTACCTTCTTCTCTACCTCCTTCTCGTCCTCCTTCACTTTCTTATTCTTTCTCTTCTTCTCTACCTTCTCTTTCCCCATCTCTTTGTCCTTCTCTTTCCCCATCTCTTTGCCCTTCTCTGTCTCTCTCTCTCTCTTTCCTCTTTTTTGACGAACATGGTTTCTCTTTCGTCGCCTCTGTCTCTCTCTCTTTCATTTTTTTTTTGACTCTAACAAGAAAATGAATTACTCCGTATTTTCTCAGCTCAAGTGTTCCATATATATATAGAGTATAGACAGTATGTACGAATATATTATTACTACAAAAATTGTAATATTTTCTTTTGTCTTTTAGTAATTTCAAAAACGGTTGTTATGAATCTTATGATAGGAGGAGGTAAGTTGATGTAAGAGATGTGATTGGTTACAATTATTTAAGTTAATAGTTTTGGTAATTTAAATAATAACCATTTTTTTAGGCAAAGTTTTAGGAAGACTATTCAATGGCTACAATAAAATTGTGGCCATTTTATTTAGTTTTAATCTTGGCCCTATATTTTCAATATTCAATTTTGTCCATTCATCCAATTGACTTTATTTTTTAATAAAAAATGGAAAAAAAAAAAAGTTTTCTTGATTATGATTAGAAAAAAAAAAAAAAAAAAAAAAAACAGTTTTACAGTTTCTCTAAAAAAAAAAGAAAAAAAACTGAACTTTATTAGCCATTGATGCATATACTTGCAATTTCTAAAGTTCAAAGGATTCCTCATCTCCATTAAAAATCAACAAGACAACAACAGATTATAGTTTATCAACAATATACCTAGTCTACAGCATTATATATTACCAAGTCCATAATTTTTGCATGGTATACTGTATACTCGTAACATATTCCACGAGATAGATATAGAAGATGATAGGAAATTTCAAGAAACCAATCAATCGATTGACATTAAATTAATGATAATAAAAAAAAAATTAAAACATCAATTAAAATAATTATAAATTTCATCCTTCCACCAAATTTTCTAGTATTAAAAAATCTGATATTTTTATTTATCTCATTAAATTGGGTTTTTTTTATAAGGGTTAAAGTAAATTAAATGAATGGATATGATGAATTTTATAAATTGAAGGGTTGTGATTCACTCAGTTACAATGACCACAATTTTATTGTCGCCATTTAAAAACTGTCCAAAGTTTTAACCGATTTTTTTTAGAAAAATAGCTGTAAAATAACGTTTCAAAAAAACAAAAAAAAAAAAAAAAAAAAAGCTGTAAAATAGAAATGAGTAAGTGTACATCTGAATCTTTCTCCAACTACGAATGGCTCACATACACGTGTTGTACTAGTAAACTACTCCGGCATTTCTTTTCTCCAAAGAAATCGTTTGACATAATCTTTTTGTCATATTTTATTATATCAATTAATTAATTATAACATTAAATCGTAACCATAAAATCGTCTTCATTTTCATATTATCTAATTATCTTCACGGTAATAGTCTGTTTTTAAGCCATATTAGTGTTCAAACAATGTCATATTGTCATTATCCCTGGGTCAAGGTCGGGCCAATTCCACTTTGGGTCGGGTTGATTCGGGTTTTGGGTCAATTTCGAGTCACTGGTTTCGGGTCATGGGTCGGGTCATCAGGTCTGGGTCAAGATTGCCAGGTCTAGATTAATTGTACTACCCCATTTTTTTTAATGTATCACTTTTTTTTTTGGGTGTTTTTTTTTTTGTAAAAAAAATACATTACTTCTATATTTGGTCATTTCTCTCTCTTCTATGGTCCCCACTCTCCACTTTCTCTCACATACTTTCTTTTTCATTTCTTTACAAATGATCATCCAAATGTGAAAATATTGAGCTGAATATAGTGTCAAGTCACTTTTTTGTATAGTTATGTATTCATTTACAAATTAGATTAGCTACTCTTTACTATGATTTATTTGTTGTTGAGTTCTTTTAGCTAGTGGCTCGGATAATTGTGCAAAATCGATAATACAAAATCCATGTGTAGCAATCACGGCATGGATCCATTTCACCCCGTTGTTTATATTACCGCAAATAATACGAAACGGAAGTAACATGTGTTATTATACTAAGAGGAAGTCCCAATTATTTTATATGATAAAAAAAAAGAAATAAATAAATAAAAATAATAGTAGTTAGTATGAAAATAATTAAATGTACTATACTCCGTACATCACACTTGATACACATAGACGTGATGGATGGAATTAACCCAACACAACAATCACTTGTTTGACAGACGAGGACACGCTACCAGAAGCAGACAAAATTAATTAAGGAATCACTATCAGGTGAAAGGCACATTGGTTCAATTAATCTCAACATCTGATTCTGCAGCATCAGGCACATATTTTATAATACCTTAGACCGTAATCTCTAATTAAACAATCCTTACTGTGTTTATGATGAAACTTTTTAAACAGAAAGATAACTCATTTGATATATAAGGTTTAAGGGGATAACGTTCCCTTCTTGAACTAAACTTTTATTAAATTTGAAAAGATTACAACACTCATATATTACAACACACACACACAAACTGAAACCTTAAACAGACATAAGCTGAACTAGAGTTTTCTCTTCTTTAAGAGAGATGGAGAACCAATCTGTCTCTTAAGGTGAATATTTTTCTCTAGAGGACTCTCTATTATTTTCAGAGTAATTCTCTAGCAAACACTTCCAACTCTGCCTTCACTTCTTGATCTAAGCCCCTTTATATAGGGATACAAAGTTACATAGGATTCCTATCAAGCAATTCTACACCATTGCTTTTTACAGAGATATTTTGAAACGGAAACCATTAGTAAAACGTGGCTACAGTGAAGATTCCTTGCATTATTGCTGGTGTGGGCTCAAGCCTTTATAATTTCATCCATCATTATTTCTTGTTGGCCTCCCTCACTATCTTTGCTGTCTTCATACATAGGGTTCTCTCTGCAAAGGTCTGCAACACATTTGGCTGCATACTCCTCATCCCAACTCATGAATGCTTCAAACAGATACTCATGGCCTTCAAATGACAGAAACTTTCCACTTTCAATATCTTCTAAATATTTGTAGATTGACTCGGTGTTGTTCATGCCATCTACTAAGTATTCTTTCATCTCGTTTGGCGCCACAATTGTAGTGCTACCAATATGAAATATGACATGAGGAATTCCTTCTTGATCTCCATTTACAACAAAGCAACTCAGTTAACCTAAAGCCTGCTCCATCAAACTAAGATGAGAGTCCTCTATGGCACAATCTATATCTGTATAGAACTATGGACAATATCCATGACTACAAACTAATAAACCTTAAAAATAAGAATATTAAAAATTGAGCATTTAGCAGTGAAAATTGATTCTCAGCTCAAAACAGGTTCGTAAAATTCACGGGTGAAAATAAAATGCAGACAAACCCACAAGCACAATCTATATCTGTATAGAACTATAGACGATATCGATGACTACAAACTAAAAGTGATTATAAAAGTGATTATGGGTTTTCTAATGGCTTATATAAACTTACCAACTGCTTCTACAGCTTCCCGAAGTGCTTCCAATGGAGCTAATTCAAGCGTTAATTTATGGTAATCGATAATACTCATCTTCAGATGCTTCCCGTGCTTAAAATAATTGGTACGCCACTCGTCATCGGGGTCACCATAATTCCGATAATTAGGCCATTTTAATATCAGTTGATCTCTTATAGGCTTCACCTGTAGAAGGGAAAAAGCAAGCGAAACAAGGTTTAGATAGGAATTTTCAAAGATTTAGCAGTTTGTCATGAAATGTTACTTATCCCAATTAACAATAACCAGAGTAGTTTAATAATAACCACTAAATCCTTGAAAAATTCTAATGGATTAACAATTTTACCCAATGGATCAATTTAACCGAAAAATAATATCATTATGGATTAAACTTAAGTAAATAGAAGAATATATACCTCATCTTCATTGAATTCAACTCTTGGCAACTTAAATCGTTGAACGGTGAGCATGAGGCCATGAATGTAGAATTTATCTCTTAACTCTATTGGCATTACTGGAACTTTGGCCTCATTATCCCAGTCGTTAAGTAAGAAATAAACCCATGGTAGACTCATGGCTAATTTGTAATAGGGGCCATTGTAAGGCTCTTTCTATACCAGCTTCTCTTTCTTCTTCTTCTCTACCTCCTCTTTCTTCTTCTCTTTCTCCTTCTCTTTCTTCTTCTTTTTCCCCTTCTTTGTCTTCTTCTCTACCTCCTTCTCGTCCTCCTTCTTTCTCTTCTTCTCTACCTCCTCTTTCTTCTTCTCTTTCCTCTTCTTTCTCTTCTTCTGTACCTCCTTCTCGTCCTCCTTCTCTACCTCCTTCTCTTCTTTCTTTTCTTTACCCTTCTTTCTCTTCTTCTCTACCTTCTTCTCTACCTCCTCTTTCTTCTTTTCTTTCCTCTTCTTTCTCTTCTTCTCTACCTCCTTCTGTACCTCCTTCTCTTCATCCTTCTCGTCCTCCTTCTCTTTCCTCTTCTGTTTCTTCTACTCTACCCCCTTTTCTTCATCCTTCTCTTTCCCCTTCTTTCTCTTCTTCTCTACCTTCTTCTCTACCTCCTTCTCGTCCTCCTTCACTTTCTTCTTCTTCTCTACCTCCTTCTGTACCTCCTTCTCTTCATCCTTCTCGTTATCCTTCTCTTTCCTCTTCTGTTTCTTCTGCTCTACCCCCTTCTCTTTCCCCTTCTTTCTCTTCTTCTCTACCTCCTTCTCGTCCTCCTTCACTTTCTTCTTCTTTCACTTCTTCTCTACCTCCTTCTGTACCTCCTTCTCTTCATCCTTCTCGTCATCCTTCTCTTTCCTCTTCTGTTTCTTCTACTCTACCCCCTTCTCTACCCCCCTCTCTTTCCCCTTCTTTCTCTTCTTCTCTACCTTCTTCTCTACCTCCTTCTCGTCCTCCTTCACTTTCTTCTTCTTTCTCTTCTTCTCTACCTCCTTCTCTTCATCCTTCTCGTCCTCCTTCTCGTCATCCTTCTCTTTCCTCTTCTGTTTCTTCTGCTCTACCCCCTTCTCTTCATCCTTCACTTTCTTCTTCTTTCTCTTCTTCTCTACCTTCTTCTCTACCTCCTTCTCGTCCTCCTTCACTTTCTTCTTCTTTCTCTTCTTCTCTACCTTCTCTTTCCCCATCTCTTTGTCCTTCTCTTTCCCCATCTCTTTGCCCTTTCCTGTCTCTCTCTCTCTTTTTCCTCTTTTTTGACGAACATGGTTTCTCTTTCGTCGCCTCTGTCTCTCTCTCTTTCATTTTTTTTTGACTCTAACAAGAAAATGAATTACTCCGTATTTTCTCAGCTCAAGTGTTCCATATATATATAGAGTATAGACAGTATGTACGAATATATTATTACTACAAAAATTGTAATATTTTCTTTTGTCTTTTAGTAATTTCAAAAACGGTTGTAATGAATCTTATGATAGGAGGAGGTAAGTTGATGTAAGAGATGTGATTGGTTACAATTATTTAAGTTAATAGTTTTAGTAATTTAAATAATAACCATTTTTTTAGGCAAAGTTTTAGGAAGACTATTCAATGGCTACAATAAAATTGTGGCCATTTTTTTAGTTTTAATCTTGGCCCTATATTTTCAATATTCAATCTTGTCCATTCATCCAATTGACTTTATTTTTTAATAAAAAATGGAAAAAAAAGTGTTCTTGATTATGATTAGAAAGAAAAAAAAAAAAAAAAAAAACAGTTTTACAGTTTCTCTAAAAAAAAAAAAAAAAAAAAAAAAAAAAAAAAAAAAAAAAAAAAAAAAAAAAAAAAACTGAACTTTATTTTCCATTGATGCATATACTTGCAATTTCTAAAGTTCAAAGGATTCCTCATCTCCATTAAAAATCAACAAGACAACAACGGATTATAGTTTATCAACAATTTACCTAGTCTACAGCATTATATATTACCAAGTCCATAATTTTTGCATGGTATACTGTATACTCGTAACATATTCCACGAGATAGATATAGAAGATGATAGGAAATTTCAAGAAACCAATCAATCGATTGACATTAAATTAATGATAATAAAAAAAAAATGAAAACATCAATTAAAATAATTATAAATTTCATCCTTCCACCAAATTTTCTAGTATTAAAAAATTTGATATTTTTATTTATCTCATTAAATTGGGTTTTTTTTATAAGGGTTAAAGTAAATTAAATGAATGGATATGATGAATTTTATAAATTGAAGGGTTGTGATTCACTCAGTTACAATGACCATAATTTTATTGTCGCCATTTAAAAACTGTCCAAAGTTTTAACCGATTTTTTTTAGAAAAATAGCTGTAAAATAACGTTTCAAAAAAACAAAAAAAAAAAAAAAAAAAAAAAAAAAAAAAAAAGCTGTAAAATAGAAATGAGTAAGTGTACATCTGAATCTTTCTCCAACTACGAATGGCTCACATACACGTGTTGTACTAGTAAACTACTCCGGCATTTCTTTTCTCCAAACAAATCGTTTGACATAATCTTTTTGTCATATTTTATTATATCAATTAATTAATTATAACATTAAATCGTAACAATAAAATCGTCTTCATTTTCATATTATCTAATTATCTTCACGGTAATAGTCTGTTTTTAAGCCATATTAGTGTTCAAACAATGTCATATTGTCATTATCCCTGGGTCAAGGTCGGGCCAATTCCACTTTGGGTCGGGTTGATTCGGGTTTTCGGTCAATTTCGAGTCACTGGTTTCGGGTCATGGGTCGGGTCATCAGGTCTGGGTCAAGATTGCCAGGTCTAGATTAATTGTACTATCCCCATTTTTTTTAATGTATCACTTTTTTTTTTGGGTGTTTTTTTTTTTTGTAAAAAAAATACATTACTTCTACATTTGGTCATTTCTCTCTTTTCTATGGTCCCCACTCTCCACTTTCTCTCACATACTTTCTTTTTCATTTCTTTACAAATGATCATCCAAATGTGAAAATATTGAGCTGAATATAGTGTCAAGTAATTTTTTTTGTAGTTATGTATTCATTTACAAATTAGATTAGCTACTCTTTACTATGATTTATTTGTTGTTGAGTTCTTTTAGCTAGTGGCTCGGATAATTGTGCAAAATCGATAATACAAAATCCGTGTGTAGCAATCACGGCATGGATCCATTTCACCCCGTTGTTTATATTACCGCAAATAATACGAAACGGAAGTAACATGTGTTATTATACTAAGAGGAAGTCCCAATTAATCTATATGATAAAAAAAAAAAATAAAAAAATAAATAAAAATAATAGTAGTTAGTATGAAAATAATTAAATGTACTGTACTCCGTATATCACACTTGATACACATAGACGTGATGGATGGAATTAACCCAACACAACAATCACTTGTTTGACAGACGAGGACACGCTACCAGAAGCAGACAAAATTAATTAAGGAAGCACTATCAGGTGAGAGGCACATTGGTTCAATTAATCTCAACATCTGATTCTGCAGCATCAGGCACATATTTTATAATACCTTAGACCGTAATCTCTAATTAAACAATCCTTACTGTGTTTATGATGAAACTTTTTAAACAGAAAGATAACTCATTTGATATATAATGTTTGAGGGGATAACGTTCCCTTCTTGAACTAAACTTTTATTTAATTTGAAAAGATTACAACACTCATATATTACAACACACACACACAAACTGAAACCTTAAACAGACATAAGCTGAACTAGAGTTTTCTCTTCTTTAAGAGAGATGGAGAACCAATCTGTCTCTTAAGGTGAATATTTTTCTCTAGAGGACTCTCTATTATTTTCAGAGTAATTCTCTAGCTAACTCTTCCAACTCTGCCTTCACTTCTTGATCTAAGCCCCTTTATATAGGGATACAAAGTTACATAGGATTCCTATCAAGCAATTCTACACCATTGCTTTTTACAGAGATATTTTGAAACAGAAACCATTAGTAAAACGTGGCTACAGTGAAGATTCCTTGCATTATTGCTGGTGAGGGCTCAAGCCTTTATAATTTCATCCATCATTATTTCTTGTAGGCCTCCCTCACTATCTTTGTTGTCTTCATACATAGGATTCTCTCTGCAAAGGACTGCAACACATTTGGCTGCATACTCCTCATCCCAACTCATGAATGCTTCAAACAGATACTCATGGCCTTCAAATGACAGAAACTTTCCACTTTCAATATCTTCTAAATATTTGTATATTGACTCGGTGTTGTTCATGCCATCTACTAAGTATTCTTTCATCTCGTTTGGCGCCACAATTGTAGTGCTACCAATATGAAATATGACAAGAGGAATTCCTTCTTGATCTCCATTTACAACAACGCAACTCAGTTAACCTAAAGCCTGCTCCATCAAACTAAGATGAGAGTCCTCTATGGCACAATCTATATCTGTATAGAACTATAGACGATATCCATGACTACAAACTAATAAACCTTAAAAATAAGAATATTAAAAATTGAGCATTTAGCAATGAAAATTGATTCTCAGCTCAAAACAGGTTCGTAAAATTCACGGGTGAAAATAAAATGCAGACAAACCCACAAGCACAATCTATATCTGTATAGGACTATAGACGATATCGATGACTACAAACTAAAAGTGATTATAAAAGTGATTATGGGTTTTCTAATGGCTTATATAAACTTACCAACTGCTTCTACAGCTTCCCGAAGTGCTTCCAATGGAGCTAATTCAAGCGTTAATTTATGGTAATCGATAATACTCATCTTCAGATGCTTCCCGTGCTTAAAATAATTGGTACGCCACTCGTCATCGGGGTCACCATAATTCCGATAATTAGGCCATTTTAATATCAGTTGATCTCTTATAGGCTTCACCTGTAGAAGGGAAAAAGCAAGCGAAACAAGGTTTAGATAGGAATTTTCAAAGATTTAGCAGTTTGTCATGAAATGTTACTTATCCCAATTAACAATAACCAGAGTAGTTTAATAATAACCACTAAATCCTTGAAAAATTCTAATGGATTAACAATTTTAACCAATGGATCAATTTAACCGAAAAATAATATCATTATGGATTAAACTTAAGTAAATAGAAGAATATATACCTCATCTTCATTGAATTCAACTCTTGGCAACTTAAATCGTTGAACGGTGAGCATGAGGCCATGAATGTAGAATTTATCTCTTAACTCTATTGGCATTACTGGAACTTTGGCCTCATTATCCCAGTCGTTAAGTAAGAAATAAACCCATGGTAGACTCATGGCTAATTTGTAATAGGGGCCATTGTAAGGCTCTTTCTTTACCAGCTTCTCTTTCTTCTTCTTCTTCTCTACCTCCTCTTTCTTCTTCTCTTTCTCCTTCTCTTTCTTCTTCTTTTTCCCCTTCTTTCTCTTCTTCTCTACCTCCTTCTCGTCCTCCTTCTTTCTCTTCTTCTCTACCTCCTCTTTCTTCTTCTCTTTCCTCTTCTTTCTCTTCTTCTGTACCTCCTTCTCTTCATTCTTTTCTTTCCCTTTCTTTCTCTTCTTCTCTACCTTCTTCTCTACCTCCTCTTTCTTCTTTTCTTTCCTCTTCTTTCTCTTCTTCTCTACCTCTGTCTGTACCTCCTTCTCTTCATCCTTCTCGTCCTCCTTCTCTTTCCTCTTCTGTTTCTTCTGCTCTACCCCCTTTTCTTCATCCTTCTCTTTCCCCTTCTTTCTCTTCTTCTCTACCTTCTTCTCTACCTCCTTCTCGTCCTCCTTCACTTTCTTCTTCTTCTCTACCTCCTTCTGTACCTCCTTCTCTTCATCCTTCTCGTTATCCTTCTCTTTCCTCTTCTGTTTCTTCTGCTCTACCCCCTTCTCTTTCCCCTTCTTTATCTTCTTCTCTACCTCCTTCTCGTCCTCCTTCACTTTCTTCTTCTTTCTCTTCTACTCTACCTCCTTCTGTACCTCCTTCTCTTCATCCTGTCATCCTTCTCTTTCATCTTCTGTTTCTTCTGCTCTACCCCCTTCTCTTTCTCTTCTTCTCTACCTTCTTCTCTACCTCCTTCTCATCCTCCTTCACTTTCTTCTTCTTTCTCTTCTTCTCTACCTCCTTCTCTTCATCCTTCTCGTCCTCCTTCTCATCATCCTTCTCTTTCCTCTTCTGTTTCTTCTGCTCTACCCCCTTCTCTTCATCCTTCACTTTCTTCTTCTTTCTCTTCTTCTCTACCTTCTTCTCTACCTCCTTCTCGTCCTCCTTCACTTTCTTCTTCTTTCTCTTCTTCTCTACCTTCTCTTTCCCCATCTCTTTGTCCTTCTCTTTGCCCATCTCTTTGCCCTTCTCTGTCTCTCTCTCTCTCTTTCCTCTTTTTTGACGAACATGGTTTCTCTTTCGTCGCCTCTGTCTCTCTCTCTTTCATTTTTTTTTTGACTCTAACAAGAAAATGAATTACTCCGTATTTTCTCAGCTCAACTGTTCCATATATATATAGAGTATAGACAGTATGTACGAATATATTATTACTACAAAAATTGTAATATTTTCTTTTGTCTTTTAGTAATTTCAAAAACGGTTGTTATGAATCTTATGATAGGAGGAGGTAAGTTGATGTAAGAGATGTGATTGGTTACAATTATTTAAGTTAATAGTTTTGGTAATTTAAATAATAACCATTTTTTTAGGCAAAGTTTTAGGAAGACTATTCAATGGCTACAATAAAATTGTGGCCATTTTATTTAGTTTTAATCTTGGCCCTATATTTTCAATATTCAATCTTGTCCATTCATCCAATTGACTTTATTTTTTAATAAAAAATGGAAAAAAAAAAGTTTTCTTGATTATGATTAGTAAAAAAAAAAAAAAAAAAAAAAAAAAAAAAAAAAAAAAACAGTTTACAGTTTCTTTAAAAAACAAAAAAAAAAAAAAAAAAAAAAAAAAAACTGAACTTTATTTGCCATTGATGCATATACTTGGAATTTCTAAAGTTCAAAGGATTCCTCATCTCCATTAAAAATCAACAAGACAACAACGGATTATAGTTTATCAACAATATACCTAGTCTACAGCATTATATATTACCAAGTCCATAATTTTTGCATGGTATACTGTATACTCGTAACATATTCCACGAGATAGATATAGAAGATGATAGGAAATTTCAAGAAACCAATCAATCGATTGACATTAAATTAATGATAATAAAAAAAATGAAAACATCAATTAAAATAATTATAAATTTCACCCTTCCACCAAATTTTCTAGTATTAAAAAATCTGATATTTTTATTTATCTTATTAAATTGGGTTTTTTTTATAAGGGTTAAAGTAAATTAAATGAATGGATATGATGAATTTTATAAATTGAAAGGTTGTGATTCACTCAGTTACAATGACCACAATTTTAATGTAGCCATTTAAAAACTGTCCAAAGTTTTAACCGATTTTTTATAGAAAAATAGCTGTAAAATAACGTTTCAAAAAAACAAAAAAAAAAAAAAAAAAAAAAAGCTGTAAAATAGAAATGAGTAAGTGTACATCTGAATCTTTCTCCAACTACGAATGGCTCACATACACGTGTTGTACTAGTAAACTACTCCGGCATTTCTTTTCCCCAAAGAAATCGTTTGACATAATCTTTTTGTCATATTTTATTATATCAATTAATTAATTATAACATTAAATCGTAACCATAAAATCGTCTTCATTTTCATATTATCTAATTATCTTCACGGTAATAGTCTGTTTTTAAGCCATATTAGTGTTCAAACAATGTCATATTGTCATTATCCCTGGGTCAAGGTCGGGCCAATTCCACTTTGGGTCGGGTTGATTCGGGTTTTCGGTCAATTTCGAGTCACTGGTTTCGGGTCATGGGTCGGGTCATCAGGTCTGGGTCAAGATTGCCAGGTCTAGATTAATTGTACTATCCCCATTTTTTTTAATGTATCACTTTTTTTTTTGGGTGTTTTTTTTTTTTTGTAAAAAAAATACATTACTTCTACATTTGGTCATTTCTCTCTCTTCTATGGTCCCCACTCTCCACTTTCTCTCATATACTTTCTTTTTCATTTCTTTACAAATGATCATCCAAATGTGAAAATATTGAGCTGAATATAGTGTCAAGTCACTTTTTTGTGTAGTTATGTATTCATTTACAAATTAGATTAGCTACTCTTTACTATGATTTATTTGTTGTTGAGTTCTTTTAGCTAGTGGCTCGGATAATTGTGCAAAATCGATAATACAAAATCCGTGTGTAGCAATCACGGCATGGATCCATTTCACCCCGTTGTTTATATTACCGCAAATAATACAAAACGGAAGTAACATGTGTTATTATACTAAGAGGAAGTCCCAATTAATCTATATGATAAAAAAAAAAAAAATAAATAAATAAAAATAATAGTAGTTAGTATGAAAATAATTAAATGTACTGTACTCCGTATATCACACTTGATACACATAGACGTGATGGATGGAATTAACCCAACACAACAATCACTTGTTTGACAGACGAGGACACGCTACCAGAAGCAGACAAAATTAATTAAGGAAGCACTATCAGGTGAGAGGCACATTGGTTCAATTAATCTCAACATCTGATTCTGCAGCATCAGGCACATATTTTATAATACCTTAGACCGTAATCTCTAATTAAACAATCCTTACTGTGTTTATGATGAAACTTTTTAAACAGAAAGATAACTCATTTGATATATAATGTTTGAGGGGATAACGTTCCCTTCTTGAACTAAACTTTTATTTAATTTGAAAAGATTACAACACTCATATATTACAACACACACACACAAACTGAAACCTTAAACAGACATAAGCTGAACTAGAGTTTTCTCTTCTTTAAGAGAGTTGGAGAACCAATCTGTCTCTTAAGGTGAATATTTTTCTCTAGAGGACTCTCTATTATTTTCAGAGTAATTCACTAGCTAACTCTTCCAACTCTGCCTTCACTTCTTGATCTAAGCCCTTTTATATAGGGATACAAAGTTACATAGGATTCCTATCAAGCAATTCTACACCATTGCTTTTTACAGAGATATTTTGAAACAGAAACCATTAGTAAAACGTGGCTACAGTGAAGATTCCTTGCATTATTGCTGGTGTGGGCTCAAGCCTTTATAATTTCATCCATCATTATTTCTTGTAGGCCTCCCTCACTATCTTTGTTGTCTTCATACATAGGATTCTCTCTGCAAAGGTCTGCAACACATTTGGCTGCATACACCTCATCCCAACTCATGAATGCTTCAAACAGATACTCATGGCCTTCAAATGACAGAAACTTTCCACTTTCAATATCTTCTAAATATTTGTAGATTGACTCGGTGTTGTTCATGCCATCTACTAAGTATTCTTTCATCTCGTTTGGCGCCACAATTGTAGTGCTACCAATATGAAATATGACAAGAGGAATTCCTTCTTGATCTCCATTTACAACAAAGCAACTCAGTTAACCTAAAGCCTGCTCCATCAAACTAAGATGAGAGTCCTCTATGGCACAATCTATATCTGTATAGAACTATAGACGATATCCATGACTACAAACTAATAAACCTTAAAAATAAGAATATTAAAAATTGAGCATTTAGCAATGAAAATTGATTCTCAGCTCAAAACAGGTTCGTAAAATTCACGGGTGAAAATAAAATGCAGACAAACCCACAAGCACAATCTATATCTGTATACGACTATAGACGATATCGATGACTACAAACTAAAAGTGATTATAAAAGTGATTATGGGTTTTCTAATGGCTTATATAAACTTACCAACTGCTTCTACAGCTTCTCGAAGTGCTTCCAATGGAGCTAATTCAAGCGTTAATTTATGGTAATCGATAATACTCATCTTCAGATGCTTCTCGTGCTTAAAATAATTGGTACGCCACTCGTCATCGGGGTCACCATAATTCCGATAATTAGGCCATTTTAATATCAGTTGATCTCTTATAGGCTTCACCTGTAGAAGGGAAAAAGCAAGCGAAACAAGGTTTAGATAGGAATTTTCAAAGATTTAGCAGTTTGTCATGAAATGTTACTTATCCCAATTAACAATAACCAGAGTAGTTAAATAATAACCACTAAATCCTTGAAAAATTCTAATGGATTAACAATTTTAACCAATGGATCAATTTAACCGAAAAATAATATCATTATGGATTAAACTTAAGTAAATAGAAGAATATATACCTCATCTTCATTGAATTCAACTCTTGGCAACTTAAATCGTTGAACGGTGAGCATGAGGCCATGAATGTAGAATTTATCTCTTAACTCTATTGGCATTACTGGAACTTTGGCCTCATTATCCCAGTCGTTAAGTAAGAAATAAACCCATGGTAGACTCATGGCTAATTTGTAATAGGGGCCATTGTAAGGCTCTTTCTTTACCAGCTTCTCTTTCTTCTTCTTCTCTACCTCCTCTTTCTTCTTCTCTTTCTCCTTCTCTTTCTTCTTCTTTTTCCCCTTCTTTCTCTTCTTCTTTACCTCCTTCTCTTCCTCCTTCTTTCTCTTCTTCTCTACCTCCTCTTTCTTCTTCTCTTTCCTCTTCTTTCTCTTCTTCTGTACCTCCTTCTCGTCCTCCTTCTCTACCTCCTTCTCTTCATTCTTTTCTTTCCCCTTCTTTCTCTTCTTCTCTACCTTCTTCTCTACCTCCTCTTTCTTCTTTTCTTTCCTCTTCTTTCTCTTCTTCTCTACCTCCTTCTGTACCTCCTTCTCTTCATCCTTCTCGTCATCCTTCTCTTTCCTCTTCTGTTTCTTCTGCTCTACCCCCTTTTCTTCATCCTTCTCTTTCCCCTTCTTTCTCTTCTTCTCTACCTTCTTCTCTACCTCCTTCTCGTCCTCCTTCACTTTCTTCTTCTTCTCTACCTCCTTCTGTACCTCCTTCTCTTCATCCTTCTCGTTATCCTTCTCTTTCCTCTTCTGTTTCTTCTGCTCTACCCCCTTCTCTTTCCCCTTCTTTCTCTTCTTCTCTACCTTCTTCTCTACCTCCTTCTCGTCCTCCTTCACTTTCTTCTTCTTTCTCTTCTTCTCTACCTCCTTCTGTACCTCCTTCTCTTCATCCTTCTCGTCATCCTTCTCTTTCCTCTTCTGTTTCTTCTGCTCTACCCCCTTCTCTACCCCCTTCTCTTTCCCCTTCTTTCTCTTCTTCTCTACCTTCTTCTCTACCTCCTTGTCGTCCTCCTTCACTTTCTTCTTCTTTCTCTTCTTCTCTACCTCCTTCTCTTCATCCTTCTCGTCCTCCTTCTCGTCATCCTTCTCTTTCCTCTTCTGTTTCTTCTGCTCTACCCCCTTCTCTTCATCCTTCACTTTCTTCTTCTTTCTCTTCTTCTCTACCTTCTTCTCTACCTCCTTCTCGTCCTCCTTCACTTTCTTCTTCTTTCTCTTCTTCTCTACCTTCTCTTTCCCCGTCTCTTTGTCCTTCTCTTTCCCCATCTCTTTGCCCTTCTCTGTCTCTCTCTCTCTCTTTCCTCTTTTTTGACGAACATGGTTTCTCTTTCGTCGCCTCTGTCTCTCTCTCTTTCATTTTTTTTTGACTCTAACAAGAAAATGAATTACTCCGTATTTTCTCAGCTCAAGTGTTCCATATATATATAGAGTATAGACAGTATGTACGAATATATTATTACTACAAAAATTGTAATATTTTCTTTTGTCTTTTAGTAATTTCAAAAACGGTTGTTATGAATCTTATGATAGGAGGAGGTAAGTTGATGTAAGAGATGTGATTGGTTACAATTATTTAAGTTAATAGTTTTGGTAATTAAAATAATAACCATTTTTTAGGCAAAGTTTTAGGAAGACTATTCAATGGCTACAATAAAATTGTGGCCATTTTATTTAGTTTTAATCTTGGCCCTATATTTTCAATATTCAATCTTGTCCATTCATCCAATTGACTTTATTTTTTAATAAAAAATGGAAAAAAAAAAAGTTTTCTTGATTATGATAAGAAAAAAAAAAAAAAAAAACAGTTTTACAGTTTCTCTAAAAAAAAAAAAAAAAAAAAAAAAAAAAAAAAAAAAAAAAAAAATGAACCTTATTTGCCATTGATGCATATACTTGCAATTTCTAAAGTTCAAAGGATTCCTCATCTCCATTAAAAATCAACAAGACAACAACGGATTATAGTTTATTAACAATATACCTAGTCTACAGCAATATATATTACCAAGTCCATAATTTTTGCATGGTATACTGTATACTCGTAACATATTCCACGAGATAGATATAGAAGATGATAGGAAATTTCAAGAAACCAATCAATCGATTGACATTAAATTAATGATAATAAAAAAAAAATGAAAACATCAATTAAAATAATTATAAATTTCATCCTTCCACCAAATTTTCTAGTATTAAAAAATCTGATATTTTTATTTATCTCATTAAATTGGGTTTTTTTTATAAGGGTTAAAGTAAATTAAATGAATGGATATGATGAATTTTATAAATTGAAGGGTTGTGATTCACTCAGTTACAATGACCACAATTTTATTGTAGCCATTTAAAAACTGTCCAAAGTTTTAACCGATTTTTTTTAGAAAAATAGCTGTAACAAAAACAAAAAAAAAAAAAAAAAAAAAAAAAAAAAAAAAAAAAGCTGTAAAATAGAAATGAGGAAGTGTACATCTGAATCTTTCTCCAACTACGAATGGCTCACATACACGTGTTGTACTAGTAAACTACTCCGGCATTTCTTTTCTCCAAAGAAATCGTTTGACATAATCTTTTTGTCATATTTTATTATATCAATTAATTAATTATAACATTAAATCGTAACCATAAAATCGTCTTCATTTTCATATTATCTAATTATCTTCACGGTAATAGTCTGTTTTTAAGCCATATTAGTGTTCAAACAATGTCATATTGTCATTATCCCTGGGTCAAGGTCGGGCCAATTCCACTTTGGGTCGGGTTGATTCGGGTTTTGGGTCAATTTCGAGTCACTAGTTTCGGGTCATGGGTCGGGTCATCAGGTCTGGGTCAAGATTGCCAGGTCTAGATCAATTGTACTATCCCCATTTTTTTTAATGTATCACTTTTTTTTTTTGGGTGTTTTTTTTTTTTTGTAAAAAAAAATACATTACTTCTACATTTGGTCATTTCTCTCTCTTCTATGGTCCCCACTCTCCACTTTCTCTCACATACTTTCTTTTTCATTTCTTTACAAATGATCATCCAAATGTGAAAATATTGAGCTGAATATAGTGTCAAGTCACTTTTTTGTATAGTTATGTATTCATTTACAAATTAGATTAGCTACTCTTTACTATGATTTATTTGTTGTTGAGTTCTTTTATCTAGTGGCTCGGATAATTGTGCAAAATCGATAATACAAAATCCGTGTGTAGCAATCACGGCATGGATCCATTTCACCCCGTTGTTTATATTACAGCAAATAATACGAAACGGAAGTAACATGTGTTATTATACTAAGAGGAAGTCCCAATTAATCTATATGATAAAAAAAAAAAAAATAAATAAATAAAAATAATAGTAGTTAGTATGAAAATAATTAAATGTACTGTACTCCGTATATCACACTTGATACACATAGACGTGATGGATGGAATTAACCCAACACAACAATCACTTGTTTGACAGACGAGGACACGCTACCAGAAGCAGACAAAATTAATTAAGGAAGCACTATCAGGTGAGAGGCACATTGGTTCAATTAATCTCAACATCTGATTCTGCAGCATCAGGCACATATTTTATAATACCTTAGACCGTAATCTCTAATTAAACAATCCTTACTGTGTTTATGATGAAACTTTTTAAACAGAAAGATAACTCATTTGATATATAAGGTTTAAGGGGATAACGTTCCCTTCTTGAACTAAACTTTTATTTAATTTGAAAAGATTACAACACTCATATATTACAACACACACACACACAAACTGAAACCTTAAACATACATAAGCTGAACTAGAGTTTTCTCTTCTTTAAGAGAGATGGAGAACCAATCTGTCTCTTAAGGTGAATATTTTTCTCTAGAGGACTCTCTATTATTTTCAGAGTAATTCTCTAGCTAACTCTTCCAACTCTGCCTTCACTTCTTGATCTAAGCCCCTTTATATAGGGATACAAAGTTACATAGGATTCCTATCAAGCAATTCTACACCATTGCTTTTTACAGAGATATTTTGAAACAGAAACCATTAGTAAAACGTGGCTACAGTGAAGATTCCTTGCATTATTGCTGGTGTGGGCTCAAGCCTTTATAATTTCATCCATCATTATTTCTTGTAGGCCTCCCTCACTATCTTTGTTGTCTTCATACATAGGATTCTCTCTGCAAAGGTCTGCAACACATTTGGCTGCATACTCCTCATCCCAACTCATAAATGCTTCAAACATATACTCATGACCTTCAAATGACAGAAACTTTCCACTTTCAATATCTTCTAAATATTTGTAGATTGACTCGGTGTTGTTCATGCCATCTACTAAGTATTCTTTCATCTCGTTTGGCGCCACAATTGTAGTGCTACCAATATGAAATATGACAAGAGGAATTCCTTCTTGATCTCCATTTACAACAAAGCAACTCAGTTAACCTAAAGCCTGCTCCATCAAACTAAGATGAGAGTCCTCTATGGCACAATCTATATCTGTATAGAACTATAGACGATATCCATGACTACAAACTAATAAACCTTAAAAATAAGAATATTAAAAATTGAGCATTTAGCAATGAAAATTGATTCTCTACCTCCTCTTTCTTCTTCTCTTTCTCCTTCTTTTTCTTCTTCTTTTTCCCGTTCTTTCTCTTCTTCTCTACCTCCTTCTCGTCCTCCTTCTTTCTCTTCTTCTCTACCTCCTCTTTCTTCTTCTCTTTCCTCTTCTTTCTCTTCTTCTGTACCTCCTTCTCGTCCTCCTTCTCTACCTCCTTCTCTTTATTCTTTTCTTTCCCCTTCTTTTTCTTCTTCTCTACCTTCTTCTCTACCTCCTCTTTCTTCTTTTCTTTCCTCTTCTTTCTCTTCTTCTCTACCTCCTTCTGTACCTCCTTCTCTTCATCCTTCTCGTCCTCCTTCTCTTTCCTCTTCTGTTTCTTCTACTCTACCCCCTTTTCTTCATCCTTCTCTTTCCCCTTCTTTCTTTTCTTCTCTACCTTCTTCTCTACCTCCTTCTCGTCCTCCTTCACTTTCTTCTTCTTCTCTACCTCCTTCTGTACCTCCTTCTCTTCATCCTTCTCGTTATCCTTCTCTTTCCTCTTCTGTTTCTTCTGCTCTACCCCCTTCTCTTTCCCCTTCTTTCTCTTCTTCTCTACCTTCTTCTCTACCTCCTTCTCGTCCTCCTTCACTTTCTTATTCTTTCTCTTCTTCTCTACCTCCTTCTGTACCTCCTTCTCTTCATCCTTCTCGTCCTCCTTCTCGTCATCCTTCTCTTTCCTCTTCTGTTTCTTCTGCTCTACCCCCTTCTCTTCATCCTTCACTTTCTTCTTCTTTCTCTTCTTCTCTACCTTCTTCTCTACCTCCTTCTCGTCCTCCTTCACTTTCTTCTTCTCTCTCTTCTTCTCTACCTTCTCTTTCCCCATCTCTTTGCCCTTCTCTGTCTCTCTCTCTCTTTCCTCTTTTTTGACGAACATGGTTTCTCTTTCGTCGCCTCTGTCTCTCTCTCTTTCATTTTTTTTTTTGACTCTAACAAGAAAATGAATTACTCCATATTTTCTCAGCTCAAGTGTTCCATATATATATAGAGTATAGACAGTATGTACGAATATATTATTACTACAAAAATTGTAATATTTTCTTTTGTCTTTTAGTAATTTCAAAAACGGTTGTTATGAATCTTATGATAGGAGGAGGTAAGTTGATGTAAGAGATGTGATTGGTTACAATTATTTAAGTTAATAGTTTTGGTAATTTAAATAATAACCATTTTTTTAGGCAAAGTTTTAGGAAGACTATTCAATGGCTACAATAAAATTGTGGCCATTTTATTTAGTTTTAATCTTGGCCCTATATTTTCAATATTCAATCTTGTCCATTCATCCAATTGACTTTATTTTTTAATAAAAAATGGAAAAAAAAAAGTGTTCTTGATTATGATTAGAAAAAAAAAAAAAAAAAAAAAAAAAAAAATAAACAGTTTTACAGTTTCTCTAAAAAAAAAAAAAAAAAAAAAAAAAAAAAAAAAAAAAAAAAAAAAAAAAAAAAAAAAAAACTGAACTTTATTTGCCATTGATGCATATACTTGCAATTTCTAAAGTTCAAAGGATTCCTCATCTCCATTAAAAATCAACAAGACAACAACGGATTATAGTTTATCAACAATATACCTAGTCTACAGCATTATATATTACCAAGTCCATAATTTTTGCATGGTATACTGTATACTCGTAACATATTCCACGAGATAGATATAGAAGATGATAGGAAATTTCAAGAAACCAATCAATCGATTGACATTAAATTAATGATAATAAAAAAAAAAAATGAAAACATCAATTAAAATAATTATAAATTTCATCCTTCCACCAAATTTTCTAGTATTAAAAAATCTGATATTTTTATTTATCTCATTAAATTGGGTTTTTTTTATAAGGGTTAAAGTAAATTAAATGAATGGATATGATGAATTTTATAAATTGAAGGGTTGTGATTCACTCAGTTACAATGACCACAATTTTATTGTAGCCATTTAAAAACTGTCCAAAGTTTTAACCGATTTTTTTTAGAAAAATAGCTGTAACAAAAACAAAAAAAAAAAAAAAAAAAAAAAAAAAAAAAAAAAGCTGTAAAATAGAAATGAGTAAGTGTACATCTGAATCTTTCTCCAACTACGAATGGCTCACATACACGTGTTGTACTAGTAAACTACTCCGGCATTTCTTTTCTCCAAAGAAATCGTTTGACATAATCTTTTTGTCATATTTTATTATATCAATTAATTAATTATAACATTAAATCGTAACCATAAAATCGTCTTCATTTTCATATTATCTAATTATCTTCACGGTAATAGTCTGTTTTTAAGCCATATTAGTGTTCAAACAATGTCATATTGTCATTATCCCTGGGTCAAGGTCGGGCAAATTCCACTTTGGGTCGGGTTGATTCGGGTTTTGGGTCAATTTCGAGTCACTGGTTTCGGGTCATGGGTCGGGTCATCAGGTCTGGGTCAAGATTGCCAGGTCTAGATTAATTGTACTATCCCCATTTTTTTTAATGTATCACTTTTTTTTTTGGGTGTTTTTTTTTTTTTTTTGTAAAAAAAATACATTACTTCTACATTTGGTCATTTCTCTCTCTTCTATGGTCCCCACTCTCCACTTTCTCTCACATACTTTCTTTTTCATTTCTTTACAAATGATCATCCAAATGTGAAAATATTGAGCTGAATATAGTGTCAAGTCACTTTTTTGTGTAGTTATGTATTCATTTACAAATTAGATTAGCTACTCTTTACTATGATTTATTTGTTGTTGAGTTCTTTTAGCTAGTGGCTCGGATAATTGTGCAAAATCGATAATACAAAATCCGTGTGTAGCAATCACGGCATGGATCCATTTCACCCCGTTGTTTATATTACCGCAAATAATACGAAACGGAAGTAACATGTGTTATTATACTAAGAGGAAGTCCCAATTAATCTATATGATAAATAAATAAATAAATAAATAAAAATAATAGTAGTTAGTATGAAAATAATTAAATGTACTGTACTCCGTATATCACACTTGATACACATAGACGTGATGGATGGAATTAACCCAACACAACAATCACTTGTTTGACAGACGAGGACACGCTACCAGAAGCAGACAAAATTAATTAAGGAAGCACTATCAGGTGAGAGGCACATTGGTTCAATTAATATCAACATCTGATTCTGCAGCATCAGGCACATATTTTATAATACCGTTGCAATATATTCTTAAACGAGTACGTATTACGTAGTATATGTTTACGTAGTACGGAGTAATATTTTGTACCAAGTATATTCTTGAATATTTTACATTGCAATATTTTATAATACCGTTGCAAGATTGTATATAGCAAAAATTCAAGCACGACTCAAAATTACTCCGGTAGTAGTTATTCTGGCTCATATCTTTGGTGTTCTGCTTACCTTTCATGTTAAACTAATCGAATAATCTGATGTTTATATACTTCTCATTTTCATACATACAGAGTATTTGGTACTTTTAATTCGATCTAATTTTCATGTGGATTTCTTGATTTTTTTTTTTAACCCAAATTGATTTTTACTAATAATCCAATGTGAATTGAATTTGAAGTTAAATTATAAGTTGATTTGTTTTTAAAAAAAAAAAAAAATTATAAGTTGATTTATCCTGACCAACACAATATTGACACAAATTGATAATGATTTAATCTAAGCATTTACTTATTTGAGGAAGAATTGATATGAATTTTTAATTAATTAATTTAAGTAAACAATCAAATTCGACTTGAAATTCCAAAATGGCCTAAAACTTTTTTTTTTTTTTTTGAAGAAAATGGCCTAAAACTTAAGCTCACTTAGTTGACTTATCCTAATCTAAAAATGATGTAATATAATGAGCATGACTGACTTCAACGGTCAAGATTAAAATAAATAAATAAATAAAAACGTAAGAATTGTTATAAAGTAAGGTGAAAATATAAGAGATAGAGAGAGAATTAATCTGTGTGTTCTACTTGTATTTCATATAATGGAGGTATATATACATATACTTTGCCTAAAAAAATGGTTATTATTTAAATTATCATTTTTTTAGGCAAAGACACTGTATAGTGTGGATTTAAAATCCATATTTCATTGGACTTCTGGTCCATGATAAACTTTTGATGATTATCATTATGTCGACATCATAATGGACATATGTTTTGGATCAATAGTCCATTCTATCATGCATATGCATATATATTATTCAACGGTTCCATTGTGTACCGGTATCATAAAATTATTTAAATGTACATTTCGCATGCTATTTTATAATGATATATGAATACATTTCTCATTGTTGGTACCATCATAACTTTTTTTACATAATAGGCCATCTATTATAATAATTCAGATATATATACCACATATTAAGGGTATTTCTCACACTATGGTATTAAAATACTATTATTATACTTTAAAAGTATCAACTGCACTATCTTGCCGTATATCACATATTTATATTAGAACCGGTCATACAAACTACACTTTAGGTGCAGTGATTTAAAGTAAATTGGCAAGATCTATCTTAATGTAGTGTGCACAATCACTATCACCATAATCAAAATATATCTCTCTATTCCTCTAGATGGGTCATAACAGTATACAAATCAAATCATAGATGTGCAACATATGTTGATACAAAAGTTGGCATGTAACTTTACAAAGTATCATTAAAGGGATCAACTATATTTGTAGTATTATAATTTTGCCAACTTACTTCAATTCTTCCCCCTAAGTTGGTAAAATATCTCAAATGTTGGGGCAATTCTTCACCAACTTAGAATATAATTTCATGTGCATCAAATTTCATCTCATAGGGTAATCATATATATTCAACAAAGTTCTATCTCTTCTGGAGAATAATGAAATTTTGTTCTATTCTAGAGATCAATATTAATAAGGGTAATAAATTGTGTAGTTGCTAATTTCTTATTTTATTCCTTATGTGCTAACATACAATAGCCCCAATCAAGAGAATTGTTATATAAATATAAAATTTCTTGTAATTTCACTAGGTGGTGATCTTCGGGATCACTAGAAACATTTATAGTAATACTAGTTACTTAAAATTTTCACATATAACTTGTATGTGGTGAGCTTTTGGTCACCTAATATTTGTTAACATATAAATTATTCTAGTAAACTTCTGGTCACCAATTATTCAGATTAACCAATATATTATCTCTTGATCTTTTCTTTTAATACAAACTATTAAAAGTCACAATCTAAATATAGCTCAATCTCAATGTTATGTCTTGCCATTCAATTTATTTCATATATTTAACATGAGAGAGTGTTATCACATTATTTCTTTCATATCAAATGAAACTTCAAGTTTTCATAATGGGAATTTATTAAACCCCGGATGTCCTAATTATTAATTATCACATCCAATCACTTTTCCTTTAGTGATTAAATAATGGTCAGTTTTATAATATTAGTGATCACCTTATTAGAGATACTTTATGCATGGCCATGAATGCGATATGATATAAGTACACCAATGTGTTTCTTTTTACAATTGGCAAGACAATTAACTAATACTCATACTCCATTGGAGCATTGGTTGTAATCTTGATACATGCTAATCTTATTGGACAACATTTTATACTCTTCTGGAGTACTTTATATAATCATATCACATTTAATGTATTAGAAATGATCTCTTCAGGAGATACATAAATGTGTCACTTTCTCAAATTTGTCATTGTCAATTAGTGCTTCTTTCCTCTTCCAAGGATTCTTATCGTTGTAACCTTTTGCAATACCACACTTCAAGTGCGCTAATTCAATAGCAACTGATCTTGTCCAACTAGAACATCAACTTAATATGTACATTTATAGCTAGTATATAGGTAGGTAATGACATTTATTCAATTCACATCCATCTTCAGGATGGTATCTTTCTAAATATTTGATTATCATGTGGCCACTTCTATTAAATAAATTATTGATATTTAGGCTAGTGTATGTACCAAACTGACCATTAACATATTTAATTATTCATGTGCAAGGATTACATATATACAATGGAATAAACACTATCTCCCCCTAATCCTTGCATATGGGTGTATAAAACTAGTCCAACAATCTTTAAATCCATTCTCGATACTCGTAACTCTTGCCCAATTTGTAGGAGTTTATAGGTACTACGCAGCGGAAATAATATGAATCATATTCAATAAAGTACCTAATCCCAAGAATCACATGCATAACACATAAGACACATAATCATACCTTTGAAGCGTGAATTCCACGTAGCTATTCGACAGGCAAATCAGGGAGAGAATAGAGCCCCAAGTGTTGCTCCTCTACTTAGTCCACGAGATTCGAACGAGCCGTCCACCAATACTAGATTGGTCGAGTGATTGAGGAAAACCGCGATCACCACCTTTTCGGACAACCGACCACCGCACGAACCACCACCACCACGAGACACCACTGGCGCCTAGGAGGAGGAGAGAACCGTGAGAGAGGGGAGTATGAGAGGGGTTGGGTTTCGTGTTTGCTAATTCGGGTTTGATCTAAATGATCAGTAAACTTCTTACTTGCAAACCTAGGCACCTAGTCTATTTATAATCTCATTATAATTAGACTAGGGCACGAAGCCTAATAGCCTCTCAAAGCCCCTATATGGCCGGCCACCTAGAGTGATGAGGCCCATGATGGGCCTCGTCCTCTAATGCTCGATCTAGCCCCTTTGTGTGACCTTATAGGATCCGTCCAATTGGGCTTTGGCCTATTTTACTAGTCCAAAGATCGTAAGTACCTCTAGCTATGGCAAAACGACGACCCAAATGTCCGGACTTAATTATCTCCATAATTTGATCCAATTATATATCTAGTAATTGCACACGACGAAGACATAACTCCTTCACAATTTTATTAATTTCTTATACGTATGGGCATAATAATATATTTTTACAAGTAAGTTTCCCACAATGTCATTTATCTCTTGCTCAAATAGATATTGTGCAATCAAGTTTAACTTGCAAATCATATAACTTTTGCATGAATTGTATTTATCACGGAAACATGCATTTGTGTATCATCTTGATCATATAACTATTTCTCATTCATTTGGGGATAAATAAAATCTAGTAATTTATGAATTATTAATACTCACCAAAAGTGTGGTATCTATAATTACCACCAAATTAAATTTAATATATACATCAATCAATACTTATACCATTGTGTTAGTATGTTTCATAATAGTACCCTCTTATAAGGTTACTAACAATATGATCATGGTACAAAGTTGGATATTACTATTGATTATGTCAGTACTTGTTTAGGGCAAACTATAATTATATGTGATGATTGAGCAAACCATACTATCATGTTAATCAAAAATAATATTAAAGCTTCATATCTGTACATATCCCTTCAATGGTATTTTGATTAACTCAGATACATATTTGTACAACTGCATCTAAACTATAAAATCAACGATAATAAGTTGCGAGCTAATTAATACTCCTTTTTCAATCTAGGACATGAAGTTCCAAAATTTTTTTTTTTTCCTTTAATATATACTTCGTACTTTATATTATCTCATGTACATACATTATATTATAGAATGATTGAATGTCACAGAACTATGTTCACAACTTATCTCATTTATCATATGATCATAGATACAAATCACATATGTTTGAACCAATCCAATAATCCAAAAGGGTTAAACATAATCATGCTCATATACGAAATATAAAGAATCTTTAATTCACAATCAACCTGAAGGGGCAATAATTTCATATAAGGATAATGATCATAGGCGAATAATAAAACACTATAACTAGATGGATTAATTCTATGATTATGAATTAAAGGGATATTAACAAACAACTCAAATATGAATTCAAATAGATAAATGAATTATCACTGAATGGAAGGCTTATAGTGCAGCAAGTCTAGTTAAGCCTTTTATTACCCAATTCATAAGCCGATAGGAGTCTAATTTTGCGAAAGTCAAACAATACTAAGAAATTGATAAAATACACAATAGTAATAATCAGATTTCATTGGCTATGCTATAGATATATTTTTGAATTAGTATAACATAGTAAAAAAAAATTTGGATTAGTATTATAAAACAGTGATAATTTATAATACTAATTTTTTTTTTTTAAAAAAAAAAAAAAAAAAAAAAAAAAAAAAAAAAAAAACAACTCAACAACAATGATTTGACTTGCCCATATAAATTATAGATACTAGTTTTGTCCCCGTGCAATGCACGGATTTATGAAGTATAATATAATAATACAATGGTCAATTGAAATAGAGTTAATTGAAATTAAATAATTTATGTAACACTTTTTTTATTTTTAAATTTGAATTTTATAATGTCTATCCTTTAAAATTTTTTTAATAGAATTTTTTTTCTTTTTTATTTTATTTTATTTTTTTATTTTTAAAAAAAAAATAGCATTTTAGAGGGAAAATTTTTCACAAAATTATGCCAAGTGTCCCATTTGGTGATTACTTTAGTATATAGTATAGATTGCATATATAAAAATTAATATGTAATATTGCATTTGAATAATAGTAAATCTAATAAAGCCACAAACTGCTTGAAAACTAATAACCAAAATAGTTGAATCAACTTAGTAATTAACTGCACAACAAAATAATATAGAAACTAAACACATACTACTCCGTATTTGTTATACAATTTCAACCATTTGAATCCATGCATGATTTTAATGTTTAATCAATATTCCCTCTTAGCTTCCCAATCACCACATTGATGACTTTGTTCCCTTTTATTATGGTTTTATTATGGTTTTGTTGTGAAAAATTGAACTATTCAATGTAAAATTAGAATCTTTAATATTTTTCATGTCACATTAAAATTCACTTTCTCAATTTACTTCCCAATTCCCTTAGCATTAATTAATTGAATTGTTATTCATCGTAAGTTCGTAACAAAGTTACTTTTTTGTTAATCGTAACAAAGTTACTTAATCTGCGTTGAATATCGACTTCTTACCATCTTCTTGTGTTGTGGGCTTGTGGCGAACTTTGTATAAGACAAAAAAAAGAAGTAATTTGAAATTCTGATGCATATTTTGGTTGGTGATCGATGAAAAAAAATTAAGAAAAGTGAAAATTTAAGTGAATTTGAACCTCCTACAAAATATGGAAAAAAAAAATATCACTCTTTAATCCTTCGTATTACAGTGAGGATTTTATATTAAATTCTCATATGAGCAAGGAAAAAAATAATTTCTATGAAGAAAATAATTTTTCTATAAAATAATGCAACTTTATATGAAAAATAAATTTGCAATTTTGCATCATAAAACAAGCACCACGAGTATAGAGCATGCATATCTCTATTTTTCTTTGTTGTGTATCCCACAACAAAAGTGATAAAGTCATCCATTTATAATTGCTCAAGGCCTGTTCTCATACGTTGAAATTCAGTTCAGCTCCTAATTTTCTTCTCTTATAAATATTCATTTCAGTTCAGTTATGTTCAACTGAGTTCAATCAATGAGAACAAACCCTCAATCTGTTTGGTATCTTTTTTTAGGCCAGTTTACCGCATTACCTCATTATGACCAATTTGTAACAGAATTGTAAATAAATCAACAAAATGATTAATCAGCACGATATTTTTGTAAATAAATCAACAATTGAGATCCCTCTAATTAATGCAAGAAGTTGATGGTCTATTTAACGTGTTGCACTTGAATTATCAATGAGAAACTTGTATTTTTCTCTAAATACTCCATACCTAATACTATAAAGAATTTCATAACAGTATAAGTTCCATAAAAGTATGTTAAAACTAGGGTTCATCATTTGGCAGTAATAGGGATTACACCAATTGGTGATAAAAGTCAATAAACTATAATTTGACACTGTCCACCAAAAAGCTAAAACCCAAATATTATCCAGTGTTCAATTTGAGAAAGACAAGCATAAGAAAACACAAAATCTTTTATACAGAAATTCTTGAAAGTAAACATCTCTATCAACTTTTATTGTAAAAATGGTTTCAAGTCTTTCATGCATTAAATAGCTCAATCTTTCATTATTTTACTATAGCCAACACCTATATATAGCAACTGTGAACCTGTTGTGATGGGACTATATGTCTATATCTAATTATGTATTCTGCTTTATTGTTGAACTCATTTATAATCTGTTTTAATGTAAATAAGAGGTTTTTAAGTTAAGTAAGAAGCTATGATTATTTCACCAATTCAATTCAATTTTGTATTAACACCTCGGAATATTAGCTTGACATTGATAAAGAAAAGACACGCGATGCCAATGGTGATGCATTAGCTCGATTATTCATATACTATAGTCTCTTGTTATGTTGAACCATAAAATGGAAACCATGACTTTTAACATTAATCAAGCAGTGTACATCATCCATTTCATATCAAGTATCTACAAAGTATACTGCGAGTACTAATATACTAGTAATGCTAAGTGGACAAGAAATTATATGTACTTCATATTTAATAACAGAGTATTTCTAATCTAGTCGAGGGTATTAAAATAAGTTAGGGACTAATATAATCAACGACACGACATACAATGGATTACAATCTATCATCTAACAGTCTTACCTCTTAGTTCAATATAACACAACCAACAGTAACAAAGGGAGGAGTATTTTGAATCTTGGCTGGTAAACAGGGAATGTATGGAAAAAGGGATCAAATTATTTTCAATATTCTCAAGAACTAACCGCACCCAGCATATCATACATTATAAGCAGATATAAGTAATACAACAGACAGTTCAATTCGATGGCTTCGAGTTCCTATCTCAGCCAATAAGACCTTGTTCATTGGGAGAGGGAAGGACGGTATGACTTCTTTCAAGATCATATATTTATATATGCACTAATTCAAGATCATATTTTCGCAACATTCAGTATGTTTCATATGTAGTTCTTGTATCAGCTCAATGATTTAAAAAAAAAGAAATCAGATTTCTACTTAAGTACCTACTGTTAACTCCATATATACAAAACTTTGATAAAAACAACTTTGATGTTGTAAGGTGTAGTGCAATAACTTACTAACGTACTAGATTGGCTGAATGTATGTATCAGCTAAAATGATGCTTAGAACAAAAAGTCCTGTTTGATTTTGCTTGTATATTTAGCAATCAACTTGTTTAGCTCTTGAATTTCAGCTTTCCTGACTAGAATAGGCTGATCTTCATCTTCGTCGTCTCTTCCACAACCCCCATTATTTGCAACCTCTCCAGATGCACCATCATTTGTCTGCTGAACTCCACATGCCACCAGTTCACTCTTCTGCAAATTTACTCCAGATTCCGTCCTCAATGACTTCCATGGTCTGGACTCGATCTCAACAGGTGAAGTATACAAGGTCTGATCAGAACAACTTAGCAACTGCTGCCTATTTCAGGGGATTCAATGCATTCCTTCTTTACCAGAACTTCTGATTGCAATCCATACCCATCCTTTTTCTCAACATCCAACTTAGGTTGCTGATTAGATTTTTGTGGAAATCCTGGAGGAAACTTATGATTATTGCAAACACTATTCGGCGTAAAACCAGGAGGGACATCCACTATATTACCAACATTGCTCATAGGAGTAAATCCAGAGGGCACAGCTGCCTCTTTGCAAGCAACAACAGATTCGCGAGGCAAAACTACAGGCACATCAAACTTGTTACCAACAATGTTTGGCATGAATTTAGGAGGCAGCTCGAAATAATGACCAGCATTGCTGTTCTGTGTCAATCCAGGATGCACACATGCCTTTTCGGAGGAAGCATTAGACTTAGGTGGGAATCCTGGAGGAACATCGAGATCATTACCAAAAACTTCAGTCAGAATTCTTGGCTTTACATCTATGTCAAGAGCTGCAATGCTCATATCAATAGCATTCTTCGCCTTCCTAAGTTCTTCACACAACCGCCTTTTGAAACTCCTCTTCTTCCTAACAACGCCATCCCAAGCAGCTTCCTTCATCAACACACCCTGACGAAGCCAATTCAAGTACCTCAAGGTAACTTGTGGCACATAAAACTTTGATGGAATGTACAATATTTCATCCTTTAAGGGGCTAGTGTAGCTTAACCAAGCCAGTTGTACAAGCTCCCTTCTCGGTATATCAGAATCCAAAAGATCTCTCTTAACCACATCAGGCACATCTTGATCAAACCCAAACTGCATAGCTACACGATTCGGGTTATACTTCTCAATTGTATCCAACCCTGTTAAGTCACAAACCCTCAAAATTCGAACCATCGATTTAACATCATCCCCTAAAACACCATTCATTATGACCCACTCCTCACACTCTCTATAAAACATAGGCAAAGGTAAATTATCAACATTCTTACAATACGGCCGCCATTCGAAAGAATGTCCTGCAGATAGCAACAAGGGTCTCACATTCCCTATCTCAACCTCATTAACACCATGCCATCTAGCCATCCTAGGCTCCCCCAATTGAACCAAAACCGGGCTCGGTCGAAACTCAGGAAACCTCTCCCAAGCCCAAACCTGCACCAATTGCAAAGGGGCCCAAACAGTCACCTTAACAAGATCATCAAACCCATCACCTTTACCACTTCCTTCATTACCAACAGAATACACCATAGCAGATTTCAACAAACTTAAATCCCTATAAATACTAGCCAAAACTAAAGGAGCAAGAGATCTCTGAAATCCACTAGCTAAATATATAGCAATCTTAAAATAACTTTTCACAATAACATCAAATGGAAAAGTAGGCAATACAAACCTCGAAAGCCAGTAAGAAAGGAAGGCTTCGTGCTCGATACCAGTATCGAGGCCATGTTCCATGAAGTACTTCATCCACTGACCATGAGTAGCCTTCTGAGATGGCCCCTTGGACATCTCCTTATGTATATCAACCAATTTCTTCTCAATAACATCAATATTATCAGACCTAGAAACAGAGTCCTCTAAAACAGAGTACCCACCTAAAACCATAACATCTTCCAAAGTTATTGTTGCTTCACCCCAAGGAAAAACAAAGGTATTTGTGTCACAACACCATCTTTCAGCCAAACTAAAAAACAAATCTTCATTTCTGATGATTTTATACTTTGATGAAAGGATTGCTTCATAAATCCCTGCTTTTTTCCAAATAAACTGGTAAGATGAATGCAATCGATCAACCCATGAAACCCATGATTTTGTTGGGTTTTTCCAACCATTGAAAGTACAATCGATTAAATTGGGTCGAAGTGGGAGAGAAATTGAGGGTAAATTCGGGGTAGAATCGAGTAAATCAAAAGTGGGTTTGATGAAATGTGCGATTTTTTTGGTGGGTTTTCCTCCTTTGGAAGAAATCATGAGTTCTTCTCTCTCCTCCATGATAGTTTGAGAGTGTTCCGCCATTTTTTTGGGGGTTGAAGGTGAAGAATGGTGTGGGTAGTACTGAAGCACAAACAAGGTGAATGGAAGGTGTTCTTGTTTTGTCTGTTTGTTGAAATCAACTTAGGTGAATGTACGAAGTACGATTTCAGGATTTTTTTATTTTTTGACAACAAATATTTTAACTTTGGATAATTAAAAGAATGTGGATTGATCCTTTCAAAAAAAAAAAAAGAATGTGGATTGATGAGTATAATTATACATTTTCATACATCCCCTTTTTCCACCTTACCATTAAAGATTTATATTTAAAGTTCCTTGAGATATTTTTACTAGCATTAAAAGTTTTTGGATAATTATATTCATTAAAATATTTATTTATTTATATGCCCCTATTAACATTATTTGTCTTTTTTTTTTTTGACAGGAATCGATCACATCAATACTATCAGAGCTTTTTCAGTGTGGCAGGCCACATGGTGCGGCAGGTGTTACTTGTATTCTAGGTTACTTGTTTCTGGAGTTACTTGTAGCCTTGTAGGTGTAACTTGTAGGATGTTACTTGTATTCTGGGGTTACTTGACCCCATACTAAAACTTCGTACCAAACCAGTAACACCCTACAAGTAACCCCTGACCAAAATTAGTAACATATATATAAGTAATCCTAGAATACATGTAACGCCTACCAGTAACCCCAGACCAAAACCAGTAATACACATACAAGTAACCCCAGAATACAAGTAACACCTACAAGTAACCCCTGACAAAACCAGTAACACCATACAAGTAGCCCGTGCCGCACCATGTGGCCAGCCGCATACAAAAATTTGTGCAATATTATTACTTAAAAGCAGAGGATATATCAGCCATCACAATATTCAAAACTTCACAAGGAACTTCCTCCATCCACACTCTAAGGTCCCCAAAAGAAGAACTAAGCTTAGCTAAAGCATGAGCAGCACCATTACCATTTTTCACTCCTTCCGTCCCAATATACTAGTATGATTTCTGTTTGTGTTTTTTCACGGTATTTAAGAATTAGGAGGAGAAAATGGATAAAGTACATCAATAAAAGTAAAAAGTACAAATATAGACAAAAGTAAGAGAGGGAAATCGGAAAAAAAAAATATAATGCATGCATGGGCAAAATCAAGGGTAATTTAGGAAATACAATGAATGAAGTTAAAAAAAATTAAGAGTATAATGGTCTTTACATACTATTCAAAATTTGCAACGGGAACAACATTTTAAGTTTCCAAAATAAGAAAACAGAAACTATATTATGAGAGAATGGGACGGAGCGAGGGAGTAACTCTTAAGAATAGTCTGCAGACATTTATACAAGGAAAATTATCAATGGTACACCCAAGGTTCGGGCTTTTATCAATTGTACACCAACTTAGTTTTTGTTTATCAGCGGTACACCCAAGGTTTAATACACTCATCTACAGTAACCCTAACGTCAATCAAACGTTAATTAAAGGTTAATTTTAGGTTAATCCACTTAAAATGAAATGACTAATTTGCCCCCCTACTCCACATACATTAAATCGCTCCTTTCAAACCTCAACTACCTATATTAAAAACTCCTAAGTCAGAAGATCGTTCATCTTCTTCTTCCTTCTCATTCTCTCCCCTGTTTCTGCTGCTGTGAGGTTTCATATTTGTCATGCTTAGATGAGGGAAGAATTTGACAATTTGTGTCAAAAAAAAACTCAATTTCGAAGGTCATATTGATCGACTTGGTTCTCCTTCGTTTCTAAAGATTTTGAGGTGATTATTTTTTTCAAATTGGTTAATTTTTTGTCTATTTTTCACCTGCAAAATTTGAGAATTTTTCGAGAAGCATAGCTATTAAACTAGGTTCGTTCTTTACAACTGGTCAAAAATCAAATTAATCTGCCATTGTTGAGGAAATTTTCACGTATTATAGTCTTGTGGAATTTATTTGAAATGTCTCAAAGTAAATTTTTATTTATTAATATCCACATTTTATAATTTTAAAATGTTGATATTTAGCAATATTAGTCGTTAAAATTATACATTGACAAGCGTGATAAAAGAATTGTGTAGTATTATGATAATCTTATAAAATTTTAGTCTAGTACTTCGTAGAACTTATTTGATCTAATTATAATTTATTTTAGTTGTAAGTTTAACTTGGCTATATAACCTCTATTAATTCCTTATCAAAATTTATTTAAACCTATTTTTGCTACATTTATTTTATGTAAATTAACCCTATCTAAAGTTATTTTCCTCATATTAATGAAAATAAAGTGAACAAAATATTTAGATATATATTTATTTTACTTTTGGTTACAAAGAATCATCTTTATGATTAAGCTAGCAAGATAATGTTCTTTCTTTTTTTCCGATTGAGAAGGTTCAAAAATTTTATCCCTCATAATCTTTTCTTATATGGTTAAATATTTCCTTCCGTTTTTATTTAATTTTTTTTTTTCACAAATTAATATTTTCTATGCATGATTTCACTAAAATATACATGTAAGGCTGGAAACTTGGGATTCAAGGCCTTAAACTTCCAATAACCCTTCTCTTGCTTTTTTATTTATTTAATTGTTTTTTTAATCAAGGAAACAAAAGCCCTTATCCTCTTAAACCAACTCTTAAAAGTAAAAAAGTACTTTGTATAATCTAGTAAAATAAGAGTATCCTCTTAATTTTGGTAAAAAAAAAAGAAACCTATAAAAATCAAATTTTCCTCAATTATTCTTAAGAAAGTCGGCTAACTATGGTTTTAGTTTTCCTTTATATATAGCTCAATTCTATCATTTACTGTTCTTGTATATTTCCAAGTCTTTATTTTTTTTTAGGTGGTTTTAATTAATATTCAAAACACACAAATTTCCTTATTATTATTATTTTTTTTTTTTTTTTTGACAAATTTCCTTATTAACTTTCTAGTATGAGTCCCAAATCTTCTGATTTGCCTCGACCCCTCCACGGTGACGCTGATGGTAGTCGTAGTCGAGGTCGTCGTGATCGTGATCGTGCAAGGGTGAAGGAGGTGGAGATTATTAGAATACAGTCGTATAAACCCAAAGAAGAACCGAAGAAGTTCTACAAGAAACCAAGAATGCGTGTAATATTACCCACTGAGCGAATCCGCATCCGCTTCCCTAAGGGTTGGAATAAGGTGACCGACGAAGAGTTGCTTGCTTTCTTTCGTGACGAAGAAGATGATTCGAGTGATGATATTTGTCTAGTGGAAGACATTGATGAAGAGATAGCTAAAGTTCCTAAGGAGGCTGTTGTTGACACTGAAGACAACGTGGTCACAAAGAAAACTTAGAACCAATTTTGGTGTTTTATTTGGAGTAAAATTGTTAGATATTTTAACTAGTTTGTACTGTAGTAGTTATATCTGATATGTTGAAGTTTATGTTAAGGTACTTTGTTAAATTGATTGCATAGATGAAAGTTTTAATTCAAGATTTCTTTATCTTTTATAAATCGATGTACGTTTCTATGGCACGTTGAATCTGTGGATTATACTATAATTTGAATTGTTTCGATAATCTTGTGTGATAATTGTATGGGTGTTTTGATCAATTAATCTTTTTGTTTTTGTTCTTGTTTAATTCATGTAGTGTAAGCACTTGCGAAATTAAGCAATTTCATTCACAAATTAAAACCCTAATGAAATCTGTTTATATTTTGTTTCAAAAAAAAAAAAAAAAAAAAAAACAGTTTATACTTGAAACCAAACTTAGAATTACAAATTACAATTCTAGCTAATTTGAAGGAATATGCAAGTGTAACAATCAAACATTCAGACAGAAGGATCAAATTAAATTGAATGTCAATTTATCAATTATAGCCGATATTGGTGTGAGATTGGTGGTGTGTGTCGTGGTGGTGGTGGTGAGGGCATCCTGTGCTTTTCTTGCTGTGGAGGCTAAAAGATATAGGCATATGGGGCAGCACGAAAGGCATAAATAGGCGAAGCAATAAATGGCGAGCTGAGAGATTGTTATATACACGGGTGTACGGTACACCCAAGGGTATTTGTTTGTTAATTTGATGATAAAATGAGCCATAATCATCAAAATGAGCAAAAAAAATACTCTTGGATGCACCATACACCCGGGTGTATAAAATAATTTCTAGCCCCTTACGGTCTCCTAGTAGCTCAAGTCTTGTTATAAGCCGGTGAAGTTTTGAATAATGTGGAATTGTGATGCTTTTGAACATTGTCAAACTACTGTCAAAGCCATAAATTCAAGGGAGTATGGTAGATTTCTGATAGCCCTAACAATTCGAGATGCGTGATATTAAGTTGTGCTTCTTTTTCAAGTAACCATACTATGTAGCTAATTGTGAGCCCATACATACCGACCATATACTAGCAAATTAGGCAACACGTAGTACCAAACTACCAACGTAATGCTACACTATTTCTTTCCATTTTTTGGGTTAAAGGGATAGCATAGATTACATAACTAGTGAACATAGTAGTGCTTAATACATGGTAAATGCTTGGACAGTTACAGCTAACAGGATTTTCTCAATTTAGGCAAAACTACAATAGCTTAATGCATTAATTCACCAACAAAAAGATCGAAGCACATAGCTACATGCATTTTCATGCTACATAAACTGAGAAAGCTGGTGACAAATCAGAATTTACAAAATTCGAGTGACATACCATTTATCATCACAGCCAGTATTTATCAACATCAATTGGACTCCCAAACGAAATACCAAACTTTTTTACCTTTTTGACAGCCTTGTTTGAGCATTCATCGATGAACAAGGGATAATCAGCTGAATCTCCAATCCTTCTTTTCAGCTTCTTTGTACTACTCCTTGACCGGATAACATCTTTGCACTCCGGCTTCTCAGCCATCTCATCATCTGAATCCATAACCACCAGGCCTTCCAGACTTTGTACTTCATCCTTAGTACCATTGTCACCAGTCTCACCACCCGAAAGATTCAGGATTTCGCTTACAGGACTAACAGTTGTTGCTGGTTCAAGTGAATCACTGCCCTCATTACAATTTGATTCTGTTTTCATAATGTCACTTGTTAGTTTTGGCCTCTTATGATCATCATCCTTGCACACCTGCTTAAGGCCTTCAATAATCGTGTTTCCATGAGCACTAATCGATCCCTCCCTTCGTATGTTATCACCCACTTCAGATGGCTTTTTAACATTAAGCAAACTGACATTTCCTGATTTTAAAGGTCTAGACAATCCAGTATCAACCTTAACCTTATGACCACATCCAAATTGCATCATAACCCTGTGAGGCTGATAAGATGCAGTACAATCAATCCCAATCAACTCCCGAGGCAGCAAACACACTCGAAATGCTTTCAATTCATCATCAACATCACCTGAATAATCAGACAATATCTTCCCAACATCAAGGTCAATAGACCTACACCGCCAATTCTCCAAATTTAAAGCATAAGGCCTCCAACAAAAACTCTCACTCGACGATCTTATTTCTTTTCTAACATCAACCAAACTCCCCTTAAATCTCACCTTATCCCACCTACCAATCCTAGGCTGCCCTGAACTCAAAGGCCTTGCTAATTTCGACCCTAACAAGGGAAATCTTTCGAAAGCCCAAAGCTGCAAAATCTGAAATGGGCCAGGAACAGAAACCTGCTTCTTAGCAGAATCAAAATCAGCAGCATGCATAGTAAGAAAGGTCATATTCTGATACAAACAAGCAAGAACAGCCGGAGCAAGGGCGATCCTCGCCCCTCGAGCAAGGCGAATAGCAACCGGAAAACCATGTAATCCTACTGATCCATCATCAATTACAGGAAACACAAACCTAGAAAGCCAAAATGCCAAAAACCCCAAATGCTCCATTTCATCATTCTCCTTATTAAAATACTTAATCCAACCATCACTTTCATTACTACTAATTGACAGAGCATTTTTTACTCTATGCAATTTTGATTCCAGATTTTTATATGAACTATCAAAAGCAGAAAAATTCACATTTTGTCCTAAAACAGGCAAACCATACAAAACATTTACATCTTCCAAAGTAATGGTAGCTTCACCCCACGGAAAATGGAAAGTATTAGTTTCAGAACTCCAATATTCAATTAAACCCAGAATAATTTCTGGGTTAGGTTTAATTTCATGTAAAGAAGAAAGAATTCCGTCACAAATACCTGTTAATTCCCAGAGTTTGGCGAATTTGAGTGATAATTTCTCGACCCAGTTACCCCAATTTTGGTGGGGATTTCTCCAACCTGGAAATTTCACCTTAATCGGCCATTTTTGAAGCTTTTTTTGCTCGAAAATATCATATAAAAGAGGGGTTTTTTTGGGGTTACTGGGTTTTTGACATGATTTTAGGGTTTTGGGTATTGATAATTTCGCCATTGATGATGAAAATGAGTGGGAATTTTAATGGGTTTTTTGGGATTTAAGGGAAGAATTAGTAAAAATGGCGCCAAATTAGATTAATTTTGAAATATAATTAATTTTTTATTGATTTGACAGGTTATTTTAATGGATTGAAATATGAAATGCGTCTTCTAGGATTCTTGTGCAAAGATTTCTGGACAAGTTTCATGACAGTTGAATTTTCATAACACGTTCCCATGTTACTTGTTACTCTTGTTAGTGGGTTAACCTTATAACCTAGGCCTATATATTAATGTACTTATGTGGAATCATTTCTCATACGAGTAATAAAAAAATAAGAAAAATTTGTCTAAAACTACCCGGAAGATATGCTGATTTGTTAACAACTACCCATTTTTTTTAATTGTTTACAACTACCCGCAAGATGGAAAACGTTATGGTAGCACTACCCAATAACGTTTTCCGTCCAATTTGAACGTTATATGGGCCCACCACTTACCTTTTCCCACCCAAACTACTTCCCCCCAACTACCTTTTCTCTCTCCTCTTCAAATGCTTCTTAATTTTCCCTCCCTTCTGTTCTAAAAAATCAGATCCAAGAATTCAAGCCATTCCAAAAAAAATCAAGTAATCTTTGACTCAGCTTTTCTTTATTTATTGTTTTTCGCAATTGTCTACACGTTTTACTTGAATGTAATTTAAAGAGTAAGGGTTTTAATTTGTTCTTGTAATTAGGGTTTCTGGGTTCAATCGAATTTGGGGGTTTTGATTTCTAGGGTTAAGGAATTCAATTGACTCGTAGGTTTGATCAATTAGGGGGTTTGGAGGCATTTTTGTTTGGTTTTTTAACATATTGACTTTGTTAATTGCTAGGATGTCGAGCTCATCATACCACTCCTCTATGCAATATCACCCCAACAAGTGCAATTATGGCATTTCACCAAAGCTGGAGACTTCATGGACTACCAAAAACCCTGGGAGAAGATTTTTGGCTTGTAAATTCTATGATGCTGCGTCTGGTAGAAGAGGATGCAAATTTTTCAAATGGATTGATGAAGATATACTTGAGTGGCAGAGGGTTGTTACTAATCAACTGGTGTTGGACAAAAAGCTGATGCAAAATGAGATAGGGTTGCTGAAACAACAAGTTTGCATGCTTCAAGATCAAAAGGCAAGGCTGGAGAGTGAAAAGGAGAGGCTCACCAAGAAATGCAAGGCACTCTCTGCTGCAGTGAAGAAAGCAAAGGCAAGTGACTGTGGTGGGATTTCAGCACTAATGCAGCTGGTTATAGTTGTTGCAATTGGAATGATGTTAGCTTATTTAGGGAAGGCAATGATGTATTCGGCAATTTAGTAATGAATGGTTTTACAGTTGCAGTGTATGAGTGACAGATGTCACAAATTTTGGAATGTAAGCATAGTGCAAATGTTAATCTTTATCTAAGTAGATTGTATTGATGCATTTAAAATGAAATGAAATGAAATGAAAATTAAGCTTTGCAAATGTTAAATATGCCATATTTTTTGCACAATTATAAAAACAAAGCCTTGCAATTGAAATTCCAAAATAATTACAAAGGCAAAGTAGATTTGTTCATCATCACTTTTTAAAATGTAGGCTACAAATTAATTTGCTGAAGTACATGTAGCACAACTGATTATAGAAATATTGTTCTGAAAAGACACACAACAAGACAAAAGCACAAAGTCCTATTCTAGGGCTTCCACACTGGCTGATTCTTCATCTTTGACCTAATTGGTAGCTTGGTTGTTAAAGATGCTGCCTTGGACTTCATTGTGCCACTTGATTTAGGCTGGGATTGGGTTGTCTGGGTTGGTTGACTAGGCTGGGTAGCTGCACTTGGATGGGTTGATTGACTTGGCTATGGTGGAGCTACACCCTGTGAGCTTGCCTAAGTAGGAGCAGGTTGGGATGTGGATGCCCCAGTTTCAGGGTTAATCTTACCCTGACAGACAAAACAAGAACACAAACCTAATTAGAACATGTCATAATAAGTAACTATACAATGCACAAGCAAACTTGAATACCTTTTTCACAGCTCTGTCCCAATTTTTCTTTCTTTGAAGTACATTCCAAGGCTCCATTGATGGAGGTCTGCCACCTTTATCAACCTCTTTGGGTGGTGCTTGGTTTTTGCACTTGTTCTTGTAATGACCTGGGACTCCACAGTTAGAGCACTTGGGTGCTTTCTTAGGCTTTTGGGATGACTCAGCTCCTTCCCTTTCACCCTGTTCTTGTTTCCTTTTCTTAAGGGAAGGTCTTCCTGGCATTTTTCTCATGACAGGTAGGTTAGGTTGCAGCAAGTCAGTCCTCTTTTCCCATTGCTTCATACCAGGCATTGGTCTGATACTTGGAGTGTATGCCTGCAGGTATGTCTCTTTGCTGTAGAAATCATCCACAAAGTCCTCTGGCCTGAGTCTTTTCTTAATTATCACAGCCCAAGCATGTGCATAAGGGATCCCAGTGAGCTCCCATCTATAACATGTGCAAGTTTTCTGACCCAGATTCACCACAAACCTATCACTGTAGTAATCTACTTCCCATATGTCCAGCCTAGAAAAGATTACATGACAGTTGGCAGCCAGACTTGATACAAACTGTAACTGCTTGGCCACATAAGGCATAAATCTGCCTTCATGACTTTGACACCCTCCCATTTCAGAGTGTTCCTCTTCATGACATACCTCCTAATCCACTCAAGACAAGTGATTATAGGTTTGTCTCTAGCTTCCTTCAAAACAGCATTGAAACTTTCACAGATGTTGTTTAACAACATATCAGATTTGCTGAAAATTGAAAATGCATATTTGACCCAATGTCTAGGTGGAATTGCAGCTAAGTAGTGGAATGCATCTTCAGAAAGCTCTTTGATCTTAACCATATTCACTTCATAATCAGCCTAAAAATGATTAAAATGAAAAAATGATATGTAAACATTGTGCAATCCCAATGTCAGATCTCCATTCATCTAGGTATCTATCAGCCAGATACTCAGACGTTATTTTGGAACTCTCATGGTGAAATCCACAAGTGTGGTTCAGATTCAAATTTCTGATTTGGAGAGTATGCTCCATTCTTGGCTGCCTAAACAGGATCCTAAAGTTGCACTTGTTCTCTGAGTTACAAGAACAAATTATCTTACCATGCTTCTTGTCCCATGGGCACTTACATTTGTTTCTACAATACACACTCACCTTACTCTTCCCATTATGCAAAAAATAATAATCATAATTGTTTTCAATGTTATGACACCTAATTGCTTTTCTAACAACTTCAACAGTAGGGAACTTCAACCCTTTAACAAAGCTTATCTTTCTTTTGAAATCAACCTCAGGATTAAAAGTGGGATGGGGATCTACCTCATTATCTGATCCTTGAAGAGATCTAAGCTCTTCTGAGTCATATTCCACCTCAACTGCATCACCAACATTGAATTCTTCCTGCCTAATCTCTGGTTCAGTCTTGTTCTGGTCAGCTTCATCTTCTAAGATGTCTTCTCCTTCAACAGCAAAGTCTGGATCTAAATCTGACCACTCAGATTCATCAGACCACTCTCCTTCCCCACTCCAATCCTCCCCATCAACACCTAGCTCAATCACTTTTTTGACTTTGTCTTTATGTCAACCTTTCCTTTCCCCTTACCCTTACCCTTTCCCTGAGCCTTAACTTGCTTACCCTTTTTTGCTACAGTTTTCTTTGACTTTCCCTGTGAACAAAGTGTTTTCTTCCTAGGGGTAGGTGTTTTACAAGGGGATGAGCTGCTAGGGTTCACTGCAGGAAAAGAAGAAGAACTAGGCAAGTGTGTTTCTTTTTGTGGACTAATAGACAAAGTAGGGGTAGGGATTTCTTTGGATACCAAAGGGCTATTGTGTAGCTGGCTGACATGGGTTTCAAACTCAGTTTGGGAAATGACCACAACTTCACCATCATCACCATCATCAATATCCAGTTGGCTTTTTTTGGGAGATAACCTTAAACTCCACCTAACTGGATTCACTTCTTGTTTGATGGGCTTCATTTTTTTGTTAGGTGGCAACAAAGAACTGTTTGAGGGTGGACTGGGCACAATTTTCTGTTCTGGTTTGGGTGTTAAAGAAGGTACAAAGCTTGGGTTCTTTGTCCTTGGACCTAGCCCATGTTGTAAAGGCTGGACAGGGTTTGGTTTCTCAATTAAGGCCCAAATTATAACTCTATCATTCAGATCCCTACTGTTGACCAAATTGATAATGTCATCAAATGTCTCCACCTTCCTCTTTCCATTTGTTAAGTTCCTGCCATGTAATCTATACCACACACTAAAATGTTGGGGTACCCTACTACACACTACATCATAAGCATATATCACCCACTTCCTCAAATTCACAACAGTCAATTCCTTCAACCAACAACTCAACCTCATAAACATCCCTCCCCCAACATACATAGTCTTACCCTTGCTGTATTGAAATTCACCCCCAACCCATATATTCATATCAACATAGGGTGGAAGCTCCCTAAAACAGTGAAAAAAGCAATTGTTCAATATCAACAGCAACATGCACAACTATCAAAGCTCCACACGCATTCAATCAAACCTCAAAAACCAACATGCAAAAACAAAACAGGGCAAAGCAACCAACCAAATAATGCACATTTCTCAGAGCCCAACAATATCCTAAATTACAACAATTAGTTTGTTTTTAATTATTTATATGTCATAAAGCGTTTGATTTGTTTAATTGTACAGCCAATTTTGTCAATTAAAAAATTAGGGTTCCAATTTCGAGTATAAATAAATTTAGGGTTTTCACATTTTTTTCATTTTTAATTGAAAAGGACAGAAATTTATGGTCAAACCACCAATGTACCTAGAAGGTCTTCCCTTTGCTGCAGTCAATTGAGTATTTACTGAGCTTTCCCCTTTGTCCATTTCTGTAGTTTCACCGAGTAACTTCAGCTTACCAAAAAAAGCAAAAAGATGACTTGGAAGAGAGACTTGGAAGAGAGAGAGAAGGAAAAGACAGAGATGGTAGGGTTGAGAATTTCAGAAAAAGGGGCAAAGATGATGGAGATTATTCGTTGCTTAGGTCAGAATTGTTGAACCTCAATTGAAGACAGTAAAAGAGGAGAGTGAGTGATAATGGAGGGAGATTTAAGAGGGGAGAGAAAAGGTAGTTGGGGGGGAAGTAATTTGGGTGGGAAAAGGTAAGTGGTGGGCCCATATAACGTTCAAATTGGACGGAAAACGTTATTGGGTAGTGCTACCATAATGTTTTCCATCTTGCGGGTAGTTGTAAACAATTAAAAAAAATGGGTAGTTGTTAACAAAACAGCCTATCTTCCGGGTAGTTTTAGACAAATTTTCCAAAAAATAACGTTAGTAATTTTATCATTCCCTAACATTGAATATTTGAATGGTATAATTTCCAATAGAAATGCAATTATAATTGTAAAATAATAATAGTTTGTCAAAAAAATAAAATAATAATAATAATTGAAAATCATGCATGTTTCAAAATTACTTAATTTATGAGGAATCATTAATGTGTGTTCAATTTAAATTGAACTAGTGTTTGGGCCCGGGCGACGCCTCGGGTTATTACATAAAACTAACTGATTATTAATATACATTGTAATTTATGGTTTAATTTTCTTGTAATTAAATTTGTTGTTCATATTGTCATTTGCTACGTATTAATATTTTGTATTCAAAAGATTACATAAAGAATCACATAACATGGTGGTAAGACATTTAAGTCTAGAATTAGAAGTTGCGAGTTCAAATCTCGTGGAGAACTTTTTTTTTATTATTAGTATGGGTGCATGACATGTAATGAAAATTAATGGAAAGAAGAGCTACGTGGCGTAATGAGTGCTTAAATAGATGACATGGCGTAATGATGGGAGCTTACGTGACACGTGTACGTTGTTAAAAACGCCTTTTAATATATTAGTATAGATTAGACCCTAATTCAATGCAAATACAAATATCGAATAGACACCCCTAGTAAGACCTATTAGGGGGTTTCGGTAAATAGTGAAAATATCTCTTATGAATTGGGTTTATTTATAGGTGTGTTCTCTTCAACGTATTGGACATGATAAAAATATAAATATAAATGTTTGCATTGGAAGTGGTTATTGCATTGGGAGTATGCAAATATTTTGATGAATGAGAATAATTACATCGAAAGTAGGTATGTATAAGAAAAATGTGTAAAAATAAGATATACACTAATTAATGACGAATCTATACTTGAATTTTTTTAAAAAAAACTACTCGTATCATACTTGGTTACATACATTGCAATTTAAGGTGCAATCTATTCACCTAAGGGTGTGTGTTCTATTCACCTGATTTTCATTGATCTGAACCTAACTGAACATATTAAAACTTATGTTATTTGTAATTCATACGTGGGTAGCTTTTATTAGAACTTATTAAACCTAAGCTGAACTTATCTAAACTTAACTAAACTTATCTGAATTTAATACACCTAAAATAAGTGAAAAATAAGGTGAATAGAATAGACCCTAATTTTTACTTATCTGATCCTATCTAAACTTATCTGATCATCTGAACTTATTAACCCTTATTAAAATTTAGGGTGTGTTCCATTCACCTGATTTTCACTTATTTGAACTTATCTCATCTTATCTGAACTTATCTGGTCTTATCTGAACTTATCAGAATGTATTAGCCCTTATCATAACTTATTTTAGTTGTAAATTGAACTTGGGTAGCCCTAATTAACCCTTATCACAACTTATCTGAACTTATTTTTCCTGAACTTATCTTATCTGAACTTATCTAAACTTATTAACCCTGATTTGAACTTATTTAATTTTTTTTTTTTTTGAAATAAGTGAAAATAAGGTGAACAGAACATGCCTTATTTTAGTTATAAAATGAACTTAGGTAGCCCAGATTAATCCTGATCACAACTTATCTGAACTTATATGAACTTATTTTTTCTGAACTTATCTTATCTGAACTTATTAACCCTTATCTGAACTAATCTGAACTTATTATCCCTGAAATAAGTGGAAATGAGTGAACAGAATAGGGCCTTGGTAAAATATAAATTGGTTGTAATTGTTAATTAAAAAAATACTTTTAAAATATTACTTGTATTAGGGTCTATTATGTTCATCTTGTTTTCACTTATTTCAGATGTAATAAGTTCATTGAACTTCAGATAAATTCATATGGGAAAAGTAAGTTCAAATAAGGTTATCCAATACAAATTACAACTAAAATTAATTGAAAAAACATAAGTTATGATTTACACAATATAAATTACAACTAAAATAAGTTTTAATAAGATGTAAAAATCAGATAAGTTTAGACTAGTTCAAATTAGTTAATAAGTTCATATAACTTCAGATAAGATAGGTTCAAATAAGTAAAATAAAATGAATAGAACACACCCTTACAATGCATAATACAATGTTGTTATAAATGTTTTTTTTTGGGGAAATAATAGATCTATTACTTTCATAATAAAATAAAAATAAATAAGATAAAAAAAATATTGATAAAAATTGAGTTTAGGAGGGAGAAATCCCTCCAAAACTTCTTTTTAGTATCGGTACTAGATAATAATTTTTTGGCAATACTGAAAGTACTTTATTTGTTTTTTTAATTCTAATAAATGAAAAATTCTTACGAATCTATAGTATTATATAAAGAGAAAGGGTGCAACTCAAAATAAAAAATATAAAGTGAAAGGGATTCTTGGGTGATAAATTTGCTTTTTCCCAAGATGCCCTTCTCAATTTACAAAATTACCTCTTTTATTAACAATTAAAAATTAAAAATTATATTAAAGGGCTTTTTAGGTGATAAATTTACTTTTTCTCAAAATGCCCTTCCTAATTTACAAAATTACCTCTCTTATTTACAATTAAAAATTATATTTTTTTAAAAAAATTATTTATCATAACTACCTATAATAACTGCTCTACTTCCTCAACATAAATTTAAATCATCAATTGTTCTCACTCTCCGTACAAAATAAATAAAAAAATAAAAAAATGCACTTGATTTATTTTTTTTATGGGAAAAAACTCCTAAATTTGCTTATTTATGTTTTTTTTTTCTTTTTTCTTTCTCATGCTTTTAATAAAAATTTTATCTGTATTATTAGTTTCACAACTCCTAATACACATGACTGGTGTTTTTTTTTTTTTTAAAGTACAAGCAACCAACTAAAAACCTTACTACGAGTAAAATTTAGAAAGTATAAATATAAAATAAAAAAGGAGGGAGATTGATAGTGGTTTTTGCTTTTATAATAGTTTTAGTTATAGATATGTATATAGATGGTTAAAATAAATTAAAATTTACTACTCGTATAATTTATAACTTTATTTTATGTAAAATAATATTTCAAGTTTTTGGCGAGCTAGTGAGCTTTACAAATTTTGTATGAGCTGTTTCACTCGACTCAGCTCATTAATATCTCGAATCCAATTCTAATTCATATAAACTTAAATCTTAACCAAACAAAGGATTACAAACGATGTCAAAAAAAAAAAAAAAAAGTACAGATCCTTTATTTCGTATATTAAGCTCATGAAAAAAACACAAATGTTTTAAAAAATCCGGTTTACATTAACTTATGAACGGCGGATTGGCGGCAACAAATGGAAAAGAATTTTGTCACCAATTTCATTCATACGTCACACATTTCATTTCTTCTCTCTTCTTCTTTTTTCTCTCTCTTCCTCATACTTTACTTTCTCTCTTCCATTTTGACTTGATTTTCTTCAATATTTTGTGATTTGATCTGATTTTCTTCAATTTTTAGTGCTATGATCTGATTTTCGACCTTCTTTTTCACTTGCGGACTTGTTTCTTGCTAATTTCAGGTTTGTTACTTAATTTTTTGTGCATTTTTGTTGGTTTTTAGTGGATTTGATTCGATTTTAGGTTTTTTTAATTTTGTTCTTCTACTCTTTTGTAGTGCTTATTTACTACTAAATTCTGCAATGGTGAAGAAGAAGAGTAAAAATTTGGAGTTATAGTTAGATGATGTTGATCTCAGTGTAGGTTGGGTCACTTTTGTGAAAATTTGGGTTATTTTTGAAAAAATAAAACAAAAAACTAATGAGATTATGGAAATTTTATGTGAAAATATTGGTCACTTTTGAGGAAAAAAAAGGGTCACTTTTGTGAAAAAAAAAGGGTCACTTTTGTAAAAAAAAAAGGGTTCACTTTTCTAAAAATATGAGTCACTTTTGTAAAAAAAAGGGTCACCTTAATGAAAATATTACTGTTCACACGCGCAAAATGACGATGTACAATAAAATTATTGTAAACCGGGGGCATGCAAAAGTTTTTGTGAAAAAAATATATCTTGACCAAATTTATTTTGACTAGTTCGATTTAATTTATCACATGGTTTTTTGTCGTCCCATCAACACCCCTCCATAAGAACATCTCATAAAAATTGCTCACATCTTCACTTCTCTTAAACTAATCCAATAATGGATTAAAATCCATATTCATTATTATGGGTATATATAATCCAATATCCATACAAAAAAGATGTACTACACAATCGAATATATTGGCCTGAAAATTCTCCAAAATCCAGCGATGTGCAAATAAGCACGTCCATTCAATTATTTTTCCTACCAACATTTATATGATCTCATCAACATATCTAATTATTTGTAAAATGAGAAATTAAGATTTTATTTAATAATTATAATAATTATAATAAAATTAAAATAACGCGTCCTCCACCCATATTTTACGGGGATTATTTTTATAAGCTAATTAATTTAACTAATTATAAAATCTATACGTGTCACCAACTAAATGAATATTTGATATTTTCTATATTTATACCAATTCTCTCTCCCGCCTTTTCTCCCTTTATCATCCTAACTACTTCTTAACCACCTTCTCTGTCTTTCAACAACCATCTCTTTCTCCTCTCTTTTCTCTTTAAAAATAACTATACTAATTTATTTCTCCATTATTTTTTATTTTATTTTATTGTTTTTATTTATTTATTTATTTGATGATTGATTTATAATTTGGTTTTTTTTCTTGGGAGAGGAAAAAGGGAGATAATATCACAAAAAAAAAGAATAGCAAGAAGTATGTATCATCATTCTCCCAATATGGTGGTGCATTCTGATCCAAACATTCCGAGGATGAGCGCGGACGGGAGCGAGTGTATTGCTCGACAAAGTAGCTTTTCGACGATGGGAGGGAACTCGTTCATCGACGAAGCACCAAAGATGAGCGCGGAGATGTCTCCTATGATGATGTCCCCTTGGAATCAGGTGTCCCCTTTTGCCAAATCCCCTTGGTCTCAACAATCTGATGATTCCGGCCAGCTTAGCTCGCTTATCGGATCGCTTGTCCGTGAAGAAGGCCACATTTACTCCTTGGCTACCAAGGGGGACTTGTTGTATACAGGGTCCGACAGTAAGAATATTCGTGTTTGGAAAAATCTTAAGGAATTTTCCGGGTTTAAGTCCGCTTCTGGATTGGTTAAGGCTATTGTTATAGCTGGTGGGAAGATTTTTACGGGTCATCAAGACGGTAAGATCCGAGTTTGGAAGGTGTCACCTAAGAATCCTAGTATCCATAAACGGTCAGGTTCGTTGCCAACATTGAAGGATTTGTTTAAGGCGTCAATTAGGCCAAGCAATTATGTTGAGGTGAAGAGGCATCGTAGTTCGTTGTGGATCAAGCATTCGGATGCTATCTCATGCCTTAGCATGAACGCCGAACAAGGGTTATTATACTCGTCTTCGTGGGACAGGACGTTTAAGGTTTGGAGGATATCCGACTCCAGGTGCCTGGAGTCGGTAGCTGCCCATGAGGATGCGGTGAATTCCGTGGTGACGAGTTCAGAGGGTACGGTTTTTACAGGGTCTGCAGATGGAACAGTGAAGGTGTGGAGGAGAGAAATGCAGGGGAAGGTTACGAAGCATTTCTGCATACAGACACTTCTGAAGCAGGAATGTGCAGTTACTGCCCTCGCCGTAGACCCAACAGGATCCATAGTCTACTGTGGTTCAAGCGATGGGATGGTCAATTTCTGGGAGCGGGAGAAGAATCTTGCACACGGTGGAGTCCTGAGGGGTCACAAGTTGGCAGTTCTGTGCCTGGCTGCTCGAGCTAGGCTCGTGTTTACAGGATCAGCTGATAAGACAATCTGTGTGTGGCGCAGGGAAGGAACAATTCATACCTGCCTGTCTGTTTTAACCGGCCACAACGGACCTGTTAAATGCTTGGCTGTAGAGGATGACGAGGAGGCTAAAGGTCAACGGTATATTGTATACAGTGGAAGCCTTGACAAGTCTGTGAAGGTATGGAATGTGGCAGATCAGGAGGGAATGCATTTGATGCAGCAGCAGCAGGTGATGGAGGTTAATTCTGCATCCGAATCATTGAGGTCTGACCGTAGCTACCAGTGACTGCGCGCATTCACCTGATCATTCATCGCCGCCTGTTATTTCACCAAGGTAAAGTCAGTCATTGGAAAGCCTGTCACATATCTAGCAGCGTGTCTGACAATTTGTAATTTATTTTTGGAGGTTTGCCTGAGGAAATGTATGTATGAGGGAGAAGGGTAAACGAAAGAAATTGTGATTATGGAGATATGGTTTTCGTGTACTTGGAATTTATCATTCTGATAGATAATTGTAATATGATTATATTGCTCTAAATTGTACTGTATGGCCTTTAAAAATGTCAAATGCCTTGTTAGTAATGTAGTTTTGATGATAATTTGGTTTCATTTTTATTTATTTTTGTTTTGGTCTATAAAGAACCTTAATGGTATAAGTTAGATAAGATTTGATATCACGTTTAGGTATTACCTCAAGACCGCTAACCAACTAAACTAGTTGTCCGCTACATCGGTTTCTCAAAATAAACTCCAAAAAATTGAACATTTACGTATCCAAATTATGACTCTTTAGGTAGTTTGATGATGAATATCCCTGCCCTCTCAATGGCTGCAAGACTGCAAATAAGGAAAGCTTAGATAATTATGTTTGGTTTCATTTATTCTAATCTTAATATTTATCTACAGCAAGGAAAGATTGGATAATTATGTTTGATTTCACTTATTATAATCTTTCTATTTATCTACAGCAAGAAAAGATCAGATAATTATGTTTGATTTCACTTATTCTAATCTTTGTAATTATGTTTAAATTTCCGAAACGAGTTGGAACAAAGATTAGTTCAATAACAAGCTGGCCGCATAGATAGTGCAGATAATCAACATGTCAGGAACATAATGCAGCAAATTCTCATTGTTGTATTATATGTTATGAATACTTGATAATGACATACGAAGTACATAATTGTTGAATACGAAATAGGCCTAGGATTCAGAGAGTGAATTGACCGTATACTAATAGGAAGAAGAGACAGGAAAACATTATGCATTTTAAAGGGTGTATGAAATTAACATACCAGGAGAGAAGCAACAGACATGGATAACTTCAGGGGCTGCTAGGACATAATTCCACAATATCGCCGAACATCTGTGCATGCTTCAGGGTTGGCCAAAGAGCTATACTAAGGTAACGTGTATTGGCAACCAATGGAAGGAAGAAATTACACTGATAAGTGAGTTTCCAGCTACTGAAAAATCAGTTATAGAACAGTGTCAAGATTACAGGAAATATGAAAAGCAGAATTCTCAAACATTTCAATGCAGCAGCCAGCAGCCAATGGCCAGAGCTCCTCCAGAACCGCCTGACAGTAAATTTACGGAAACATAGAACATACGTACTCTATTTAAAGGATGAGAGATAGAATTTTACAAGAAGCTTAATTCAGAGTACTCAAGCTAAAGGGTTTTTTCAAAAGTTAGCGAGTAATTACAAGTCCTATTAACATCTATATATGACATCTGACATATATTATCCGAGCAATGTCTTACTCCTGCACTCCTACTTTACTTTGGAGTTTGGACTTTAACTTACGTGACTTCCTCCTAGCAAATTTTCTCTCTAGCTTACTAATCCTAGCGTCAAGATCTGCTCCAATATCATCATTATCATCATCAATGATCACTGGGTCACCAAGTAAACCATCACCTGATTTTATCTTTACACATTCAGCTGTCTTGTTACTCTTGTCCTGTTCATCATCATCAGCAGCAACACGGCCCAAGTAAAGCTTTTCTGATTCTTCGTTGCTTTCAGATTTCTTATCTGCAGCATGTACTTCATATTTCTCCGACTCTGCCATTTCCACGTCATTAAAAACCCTTTGCATAATCTGAGATGGAGTGTTCTCACAGATTCTTTCAAGGCTTATACTTTTGTCGCAAGATGGGACAGTTTCAACATGCTTGTCAGCAAAACTATCCAAACTCCTCATAAGGCTCATATTCACACATTTGTCCCTGAATCTTGCTACTTGTTCCATTCGCAAATCCATTTCACCAACAGCTTCCTCAATAGCTACATGTAAGCTTTGAGATGGCATTTCATAATTGTCAACTTGGCTTGTGTTGTGACTATTGTTCTTCTCACATGATGGAATTGATTCAATGTATCCTTCCCAAATACTATCAACAAAACCAGAATCTATAGCAACATTGCTAGGAGAAGGTAAACAAGGAAGAACCCCCTTGCTGTTATCTTCCAGATTCTCGCACAATTCAATCTTCGGTTTCTTTGATGGCAAGCATCCAGAGTCATCTACATGGGCATTCTGTGGTCTAGCGGTGCTCTTATCGTGGAATGTGAGAAAACCAGAAGATACAGAAACATTACATGAGGGTGCTAAACAAGATGGAGGGCCCATATTTTTTTCCACATTCAAATTTGTATTCTTAGAGAGTTTAATCTTCAGCCCATTTGGACATTCAGATGACATGCACCTTGAATTCTCAACATAACTTCTGTCAGGACTGCTTCTATTGCTGCAAGACGCGGTAGTTTTATTTTGCACTGCCTCAATGTTAGATACAAAACCAGGAGGCTCAAAAACATTAGATAAGGATGGTAAACAAACAGGAGCCTGCTTGCTATAATCCTCTGTACTCGCAGCAAAATCCTGGGATTCAACGACAGCCACTTTGTTTGTACTTTGAGATGTCATGCCCTTGTAGCATTCAATGTTGATTTTGTCATAAGATGAGCCATCTTCAATGTGCATCTCCCCAACCCCAACACTACGAGTGGAGCAGGATGCTACACGAACATCAAACGAGGAAGTTGGACAAACAGGAGCACGCTTGCCATTACCCTCCATACTTCCATCTGAAGCCTTGGACAGTTTAAAGGTCACTCTCGGACGACTGCTGTGACATTTCTTAGTTTTTAAGACCGAAACACTATTGCTGCTGACACACAATGCTGTCCTGAACCAGTCAGAATACCGAGCAGTGACATCTCCCTTGAGCAAACGAGGAGATAAATACAACTTAAATCCATTAAGAGGCATGTCATAGCTATTCCAAGCAGCTAAATGACTCTCATTCAATCTAGGCACGAAACCTGGAACATCTTGATCCAATCCAAACTGCATCCCTATTCTATGTGGAAGGTATTGCTCAATACAGTCTAATCCTAACAGCTCACATGTCCTCAAGCATCTTGCAAATGACAGTAATTCCTCACCAACCCCAAAATCTACCAACACCAACCTTTCTTCATCACCATAAAATTTCGGAAACTGCCAGTTTTCCACACAAATTCCATAAGGCCTCCAAACAAAACTCTCCCAAAGAGACTCAAAATCAAGCATGACACGTACAAGATTCGACCTCTCTAAGTTTTGCCAACGACTCAATCTCGGCTCACCATCAAGGATACTGATGGGTGAGGGACCTAATGTAGGAAACCTCTCCCAACCCCAAAGCTGAACCAACTGAAAAGGCGCCCACAAAACAAGTTTTCTAACTACCCATTCATTCAAAATCCCTGTAATCTGGTCTTTCAACAAGCTCAATTCTCTATAAATAGAAGCTAAAACAGCAGGAGCAAGCGCAATTCGAGTACCTCTAGCAAGATAAATTGCAATAGGGAAAACATCTTGAGAAATTTTACAATAATGATTTGTTGAAAAAACATACCTTGACAACCAAAGACTAAGAAAAGCCACATGCTCCAATTCACCCCCAATTCCCATAAAATAGTTCATCCATTCAGTATGACCAACTGGACCCAAATTCTTCCTATTTCTCATAAAATTCTGCAGCATTTCTTCCCCAAATTCAACACTTTTTCTATTTTCAAAAGGGGTTTTAACACACTCCCCTAAAACAGAAAACCCACCTAAAATCATCACATCTTCCAAAGTTATACTACATTCACCCCATGAAAATACAAAAGTGTTAGTCCCAGAACACCAATTTCCAGCTAACCCAAAGATTAAATCTCTATCCCATTTTATAATATAAGTAGAAGCTCTAATTGCATCAAATATTCCCACTTTTTTCCAGGTATTTTGGTGGGTTTTCTGCAAATTTTGAACCCAAGTGTGCCAATTTTTCTGGGGTTTTGGCCTTCCTTTGAAAGAAACCTTCCTTTTGAGTAGTTGTTTGATTTTGGGTTTTAAGGAGAAAGAAGGTGAAGAAGGGGGTTTTGGAAGTGTTTGATTTCTGGGATCAAAAGTTGGTTTAAGGAAATGGGCTATTCTTGAAGATGGTGTATGATTACTATTTATGGAAAGCATGAATTCTTCTCTCTTTTCAAAAATCACGGTAATTTCTTCTTGGTTTGACATTGATGAGCAGAGTAAGCTACAACCTACAGTATTACTTCTCTTGTTTGAAGATGAATAATTGAAGGGACCTTCTTTGAATGAATTACACTAACTGGGTTACTGTCAAAAATGTATGCCTTCCTTTTTTGTTTTTCTATTGTAGGGGTATGTAATGAGATAAGTGTGGGAGTACATGAGTTTGATTTCTTAGTGAGTGTCTGAACTAAGTTACTCCTTTACATTAAAATAAATAAATAAATTGTTGATACATTATCAAAATAAAGGGGGCATTTTTTTTTTTTAATGCAACAGCTGTTTTAAACTTTTAACTAAGCAAGGCTAGTTTAATTAAGCAAGTACGCCAATGTTAATATGATACGAAACTTTCACCGAGACTAAGAAATTATACATTGAGACAATTTTAACAAATACTCGTACTCATATGACTACATACATCACAGATATTGGTTAAAGTAGAGCATGTGAAATGCAAAGGAAGTTTTATATTCTTTTTATTATATCTCAAGAATTCTTACGTTATTTATATCTCTCTCCTTTCATTATCCACCAATTTACCGTAGTCAATCTATTTTTTTCTTTTATCATATTCCATATTTTTTTTTATTTATTTTTTTTACAAGTGGTAAAAACTAAAGCGGTACAAGACTGAAATTACATATTTGTAAAGCAAGTAAAATTTAATTCAATAGTCATTTTCCAGTGTTCCAACACACATATTAAAGGTGTACCAATATATTTTGGCACAACAAAATCAATTATTTAACAGATGAACCAAGTAAATAAAATGAACATACAATGAATTTCAGCAAAATATACAAATGTATACTCATGTTAATGCTGAGTTAGCACAGAATGAAGCAAGTAATATAAAATTAATACACAAAGAACTTCAGCAAAAATATATTCCACAATTAGATTTACTGGAATAGATGATAATACAAACCAGCATACAGGTATCAGTTAGCAAAATGTAACAAAAGATCAACAGATTACTTCTCCTAAGATTAGCAGCTACTACAGTTAAAGGACTAGAATCTGTACATGCAACATCCATCGGCCGAAAGTTATAGCTTTTTACCTTCAGGTTTGAAGGCTAACTTTCTTTTTTCTTTTTTGATAGTTTAGATGCTAGCTTCCGGGAAAATTTCTTCTCAAGCTTACTTATCCGAGCTTCAAGCTCTGCACCTATCGCTTTGAAAGGGTCAAAATCGTCGTTTTCCTTCTCACCGCCATTGTCCTCATCAGCAATAACAATCACAGGACCATCACAAGAACCATTCACCAACTTTTCATTTACTTTGGCTGCCTTTCCTTGATCATTAGTAGCATCAATTTCTGTTTCACCTCGAGGTTGAGTACCTTCTGAATTCCTACTGCTCTTGCCTGCGTTTATACAACTAATGTCTTCATGAATCATCTCGCGTTGATCAATATCAGCCATTAGTGTATTTGTTGAGCTGGAAACTTCAATAACACCCCTCTGATGTGTTGTTTGAGATGGAATACTCTCATTAACATCATCATGGCTTATTTCAAGGTTAGTGTTTTTGTCACAATATGGGACGATTTCCATATGCATCTCTGCAACACTATCCACACTTCTGTTACTGCTCATTATAACACATTTCTCCTGGCATTTTTTCAGTTGTTCCATTTGCAAATCCATCCCCCTAATAGCCTTCTCAAAATCAATCCCTAAACTTGAAGATGGCATGATCTCAATATTGTCAACAAGGCTTTTGTTCAGACAATTGTTGTTTTCAGATGACGGGATATCTTCAATGTGCTTTTCAGAACTGTCAAAACCTGAATCCTCCATAACATTGCATGATGGGAGTAAGCAAGGAAGAACCCCTTCGCCATTTTCCTCCACACTCCCATTCTTGGACAGTAGTTTAGTTTCCGCACCCTTTCCAATGTGCATTTTCTCAAAATCTAACACACAACTAGCAAGCAGGCAAATAAAGCATGAAGAAGATGAACAAGGAGAAGCCCCAATGCCATTATGCTCTGTACACCCATGAGATGTGACCGTCCCTTCATTTGTAGGAGATGGCATTCTATCTCCTCTTTCACCAACTGGCTCTGTCACCACTGCAAAATTAGTAGTCACTGGGGTATGTATCTCCTCGGCTAATGGTATGTACCCATCATCTCCTTTCCCGCCATCCTCATTGCACCCTTCCCCCTCAGTAGGCTTCTCATGGCAGGAATTCTGCTCATTGTTATCAATCACTGACTGTGAAGGGCATCCACCTTCTGCAATCTTGGAATCAACAGGAATCTTACAAGCCTGTGCCAACGCATTAGGCACACCACCCTGGAGCCTTTTTCTTTTAGCCTTTTTGATGAACATGAGCAGTCCAGATTACATAGCTGATGTCCTCCTTCTTTTACGGTATTTTCTTTTGTATACACCATTACTACGTCCCAAAATTACTTCCTCTTTCTTTGACTGTAGGGATTCGATATCTTGGCTTAACCCCTGCACGCACTGAACAATTTTACATATTCTTCTACGTCACTAAACTTCCAAAGTACTCTTTAAGTCAAAATACTAACCTCTTCAACAAAAGATGTGACATCCGTCTCCCTAGCCTCCCGAGGGTGTTTCTTACCATAAGCAACATCTATGCACTGAACAAAATCCATTGGTCACAAGGATTAGCTTTTCATTAAAAACAATGACAACTTTATACACAAAAGGGTATTTATTTACATAGTATTAGACCCGACCCTGAAACAAGTTCATATGCTCTTGTATTAATGATGTAACTATTGCTTCTTATTATCAAAGTGCAATGTCAGTCGATCAGGGCGTTATATGATTAAACTAATTTCACTTTCTTAAGTACCCTTTTTTCCCATATAAAAGGCAGCACACATTATATCAGTGCTCATCAGTATGCACTGAAAACTCACAAAGAACATTCTCATTTTACATATGCAACTCATAAGTTGTGCTCATACTTACCCCTAATTTTCCAAAATCTCCCTGCTGAGCCAGCCTATCTTCATCCCCAGCTTTCACCATCTCTGTTTTTGTCCACACTTTTATTCTCGGCCATCTGCACCACATTACTGGATTACGATCCAGTCGATCAAGGTAAAAAATCTGCATGTGTCATTAACTATATTAGCCACCGTATGACATAAATAAAACATAAAATGATTAAAGGAACCAAACATCATCAACTATTGGATACTCTACTAATGACAAGACTTACTGCTAGGAAAATACTACATCCTCCACATCCTTTAGCATATCCATTCGCATAGAACTTCTTTCCGAATCTGCAGCAACTGTCAAAAAGCTTCTCCAACACCAATCCACACCAGTCATAGTTCTTTGCTTGCATTGCACAAGTCAATGCAGGTACCAAATCCGATCCCAATTGATAAGACTGTGTCGGACAAAGCACCAAATGCAATGCGAGGATTAAGAAAACAGTCTTGAACTCTGCTTCCTCCTCTTCTCCCCAACTCCCCTTTGCTCTTTTAATCAAGGCACTATTTACACGTATTCCCTTGAATTTAATAACTTTCCCACTTCTTTTCGACCTTGCCTCCCAGTCTCCCCCAAAGTTCTTCACAATGTCTCTGACTTTGCTTTTCATCTCCTCGTCCCTCACCCTCCTAGGAACAACCTTATCGCCTTTTGGGATGCCAAGGATCCACCTAACTTGATCCTTGGATGGTTTGTATTTACATCCATCAGGAGCTCTGAAAAGCTCATGATTTGGATCAATTCGAGTCATCAACCAATAGCAAAGATCCTTCGAAAGATACCTGTCTACTAGATATAGCAACCCTTCAAACCCCATTTCCCTCACCCACTTCTTTCTCCTGTCATCGAGGGACTGACATATTTTACCAAAGCCTGCAACACAACAGCTAATTCTTGGTTGCTTCTGATACAGAAGAAAAAACAGATGATAAGTACTCAAATTATATCAAAACTTCTCTTTCCACAATCAGAGAATAAAAATTAATGTTTTCACTTGCCCTATTCGCACACTCCTTCAGCACTTCACCAGCATTCTTGACTTGATCACCTTTGCTAATACTGTTTTGGTGCATCTAATCAACAAAAAAATTAAGCTCAACTTAAAATTTTGATTATACCACAACTATATTATGATTAGTATACAACATTCATCAACACAACAAGTCCAATGATTAGCACCTTGTTCAAACAAGGCTCCAGCTTTCGCCGCTTCTCTTCAACATTGCTAATCTACAAATCAATACAATAATGACATTAGCACTCTCAAAATCAAAAAAAGTAAAACTTTACTATTACCATCAAAGTGATCAACCACTTATTCCTCTTTGTCTTTCCAGCTATGAGAATATACAATCATATGCTTCGATCAGAAAATCTCTACCAAATCGAATTTACTTTATGGAAGTGGATCTAAAGCACAATGAAAATTTCATAAAGGTCTTCAAAATTCACAGCTTTAGCTCCCTCTGACTGTACAGAGAGGCATACGAAAGGAAAGCAGTCTTACACTACCAAAAAAAACTTTCATTCTCCATTCACAGTCCCATAGCAATATATGAGGAACTATGAAAGAATTAATATACAAATATATAATATATGAGTAACTATGAAAGGGTTATTATACAATATCCATAATCATTTCATCATAACAAATCACACACTTGACAACATATTACCTCAACCTCAGCAGGAACATTGGTTTCTCGTGGAAATCAAACTCTTCCAGTGTTCTTGCTCTCTTTTCATTAACAACTCTTTTAATTCCCACGCTTGGCCACAGCCCACAATTCCTTAGACCGTTCTCCATTGATTTTATCAGCATTCAATCTGCGTGAAACAACTGACATAAGCTCTACTTCAGTTCTTCTTTATAGCATAATAATATTACATGAAAGATCTTCTCATTAATACTTCATACTCCGTATATGATTAGTGGAGAGAGTTTGAGTGTTGCATAGTACAAGAATCTACATCATAGATTCATAGTTCCCTCCTTTTCCATAAGTGGTCTCATGTTAGTAAGCTTTTTTACCTCAAAACTCCAAATGTGTATAGGTATACGTATCTCCCCATGTTCCTTAATGTTTGCGACACTCACTCGATTTTTCTTACTTGCAACACTTTCTATACTGATGTTGGATCACTATTATTCTGTTTAACTATCAATAAGACAACAACACTTGCACAGAGTGTTTATTCCCTTACCAAATAACCCCCATTGCTTTATTCTCCATCGTTTCTCTTTTTCAATGACCCCACTTGCAAACATTCTCTACCAATATCTCTTAGACCTGGTTATTGGACGGGTCGGGTCAGGGTCGGTGCGGGTCGATTGCGTGTCAGGTCAAAAAGGGTCATATTTTATAGGGTCAATATCGGGTCAGGCCAATGCGGGTCACGGGTCAATAGCAGGTCGATAATGGGCGGGCCTACAAAATATTACTTAAAACAAATATTGGACAAAGCCAATATTAAATATATATGAATACAAATTTATCTATGTAGTTATCTTTACATTATCTATTTTCTTTATTAATTAAATTTGAAAAACATTTTGGCCTTATATTGATCCTACCCAATAAGAGCCCCTGTCCATTAAAGGCCATGTCCATTAAAAGCCTTTTAAGCTTCGTCCGGACCATATTATCATTGGGCTACCCCTGACCCATAACTCATACCATTAACTATACATGTACATTAATTATTCATTTCCATGTAAAAATCATAACCCTTCCTAAATTATGTGCAAACTCGAGCGTTACAAGCATATAGAAACAAAGGGATTATTGGTTTAATTATGACAAAGTAAAGTACTATTAATAAGTTGTTTTTTAATTACCATTTTCACTCATCAAAACATGTTTAAACTTAATTTAGTTGTAAATTGAACTTAGGTAAACTTTTTTTTATCCAAATTTATTGTTCCCCAAAATATACTATTCTCATCATTAATTTAATTTTTTTTAAAAAATTAAATCTTTAACAAAAAAATACTTATAAAAATGAAGATAGAATGCTTATATTGAAGAATAGAAAAACAAGGTCTTTGCTTTATTTGATGAAAAATCTGATCAATTTATATAGAAAAGAACATCAAATTCTTACCACATTTACCCTCCTTCAAGAAAATTTTCTTGAATCCACACTCTAATTAAGCTGCAAAATAAGTGAAGTTTATCAAGTAACCATTTTAAATAAAAGGGTGGTGATTTGTCTAGAATTTTACCTTTGTTTTAATGGCAGTTTAGAATTGGATACTCTGTTTAGTAATTGCACGGGTTGTTCAGGCGGCCGTGCTTGGTGGTTGTTGGGGCGGCGGAGGTTGCGGTGGCCGTGTGAAGTCGTGATAAACAGGGGATAGATAGTGGAGAAGAACTGAAGAACAGTTGATGTTTTTGTTTGAGAGATGTGATTTTTTATCCCTCACACATCCTCTTTAATTTACTTAAACTAGATTAGCACGGTTATAAGAAGTGGAAGTTATTTAATTGGAGGTTATAGCAAAAAAAAAATTTTAAAAAAATATAATAATTAAATACTTCCTCCGTTCTTTATTACTTGACCTGCTTTGACTTTTACACTATTCACCACCCCTCCTTTGACCGTCTTTTGTGAATAATATGTAAGGAAAAATATATTCATGTAAGATCTTTTTGGATTCATCTCAATAAGTACTATCATAATATATAACTTTTATAATTTTTATTTATAGAGAATTGAAGTTATTGATCGTTAAAGTTTTGCATTGACAAGCGTGATAAAAGAAACAGGTCAAGTAAAAAAGAACAGAGGAAGTAAATCTTAAATATATGAGATTTGAGAATTGGGTTTTTGAAGTGTTGTGGACTTGTGGTTAATTCAGTCTGTAATTATATAGTAAAAGGTTACCCTCATTTTAAGGGTCCATTTAAAAAAAAAAATGGTTCAGTGTATCATAGTAAGTTAATAACCCCAAATCCCCAATGTATATTATTTATTTCGAAAAAAATGATGGTCCTAATGTAGGTTAATAGTCCTAATGTATTTTTTTTTTTTTGTTTTTTTGTTGAGCCAAAGGAAAGGGAACGTTCATTAAGTAGTGGACAAATAGTCCTAATGTACTTTATTTCATGACTATTCATTTTTTTTTAATTTACATAAAAGATTTTAAATACGATTAACATTATAAACTAGAGGGAGTATAATTTTGTTCCTTGATAAATGAAATTGATTTATGAAAATGGTAAACTTGAATTTGGGTGTGTTCTATTCACCTGATTTTCACTGATCTGAACTTATCTGAACTTATTAAACCTTATTAAAACTTATTATAAAAGTTTTGTGTCGAACGGACTCACGTGAGTCCGGTTATATAAACAAAAAAAAATATTGAGGAAAAAAAATCTTAATGGTGATAATAATAGTCAGATATTAGACTATAATAATCAGAAATTATATTATAATGGTCAGATATTATATTATAAATATCAGATACTATATTATTATGTCAGAAAATAAGTTAACTACATTAGAAAATAGATTAAATATATCAGAAAATAGGTTGAATATATCAGAAATTATATTACAATGGTCAGATTTTAAAACCCCCCTTTCCTTCCTTCCTCCCTTTCTCTCTCCTCAACAACCCACCATCTCAACAAAATGCGAAGATTCCCCATCATTAGATCCACCAAGAACAGCAAACTCAGGCAACCCATCAATGGGGCAATCCTCAGCCCGACTACTTCTCTTCACAAACGCAGCTTCCTTAATCTGGGCATGACCCGCATAAGGTCCAACAACAATGTTGTATCCGAAAAAGATCATATCTTGGGGTATGTCATTCGGGTCAACACCCAGCGGCACAAAGAGCACAGTGCTGGTGAATTTGGTGGTGTCCGAAGGCGGCAGAGGTGCTGCGGAGCTTGATAATGCATGTCGATGGAAAATGGGGGTGGAAGAGGAGAGAGAAAATGAGGATTGCAGAGGAAAAGTGGGGTTATTTCTTGTTTTTGTTGTGGTGGGGTGGGTCGCTGGCACCGGGGGTTGGGAGGGAGAAGGTCGCCAGCCGTCGGCATCGGGCTGGACAGTACAGTGGATAGGAGATGGGAGTATGCATTTTAAACCGGACTCACGTGAAACGGACTCACACAAAACCTTTTGAAACTTATTTTAGTTGTAATTTGTACATGTGTAACTTTTATCAGAACTTATTAAACCTAATCTGAACTTATTTGAACTTAATTGAACTTATCTGGACTTATCTGAATTTATTTAACCTGAAATAAGTGAAAATAAAGTGAACAGAACAGACCCGAAGATAAGAAGGGTGAGAAAAAGATAAGAAGGGAGGTATATAAACAAATGTAGTCTTTGTTTAGGAGGATGGGGATTAGAAGAAAGTGAGGGATAGGGATAAAGCCCCCCATTGCCTTCCATTTTCTATAATTAAGGGAGGGTGGAATAAAAAAAATTAAAGGATAGAAAGTGGGATAAAACTCTAATTTTTTTTTTTAAGTCGGATAAAAGGAAATTTTGACTTTTACTACCAAAAAATTTGGACAAATTGTTTTTTACCACATACTCTTTCAAAAGTTGTATTTTACCACCAAATAAAGTTCTAAAAATTGTATTTTACCACCTACCGTTAAGAAAACCGTTAAATGTAACGGTGTTAAAAAAAATTCTTCGATTTTCGTGCCCAAAATATGTTCTTTGTAGGTTTAGGAGGGCATTTTGGCCCTATGGGTTCAATTTGAGGTCAAAATTGATAAAAAAAATGAGCGGAAATACCTCGTTTTGCGTGTTCACGCAATTTGATGTATTTTTAAACACGCAAAACGAGGTATTTCCGATTATTTTTATCAATTTTGACCTCAAATTAGTTCCGAAGGCCCAAAATGCCCCCCTAAACCTATGAAGAACATATTTTGGGCACGAAAATCAAAGAATTTAAAAAAAAATCCGTTAGATTTAACGGTTTTCTAAACGGTAGGTGGTAAAAACAATTTTTTGAGTTTTATTTGGTGGTAAAATACAACTTTTAAAAGAGTAGGTGGTAAAAAACAATTTGTCCAAATTTTTTGGTGGTAAAAGTCAAAATTTCCTGGATAAAAACACTAAATTATCCTTGATGAAATTAAAGAGTACTCCCCGTAAAAAAAAAAAAAAAAAAGAAATTAAAGAGTGCTCGTATCAAAATAGGTCATGTTGACATTATTGATAGATACATGTTAACATCTTATGAGAAAAAATCCCGCCTAAACTCTTCTTTGTCATCATCCTTTTTTCCCTCTATTTTTTCCCCTATATAAAAATTAAGTAATTATTTTTTTAAAAGAAATAAGTAATAGGATTATGACTATACTATTTTTTTGAATAATAAAAAATTTAAAAAAAAAAAAATTAAAAACTACTAACCTAGCTAGGAAATAAAAGTGAAAATGTAAAGAATTGAAGTAGTGAGAGTAGTAAATAGCTCAAGTGGTTAGAGCTTTTCTCCTAGTTTCAAGAGATCTTGGGATCAATTCTCACCCCTACCGTTGTGGCTCTCTAAACACCAAAAAAAAAAAAAAAAAAAAAAAAAAAAAAAAAGAAAAAAAAAGAGAGAAGTATATTGCTACTAAAAATATAATTCTATACAAAAATACTACGTATTTAAAATGATACTTCAAAAAAAAAAAAAAAAAAAAAAAATCAATGATCGGTCAGCATACCACCAATTCATGGTGTGGCCAATTTACAGAAGCAATCAATTTGAGGCCCAGCAATATATTTTATACTCTATCAATATTAGTGGGGGTAGTAGCTAGTAAGTATTGTGCATAGACAAGGGAGGAGGCTTCACGATAATATCGAACACGAACTCGAATCATAAAGCAGACATATCGGCTTGTCGGTACTTTGTCGGTACTTGACACTTGGCAAGAAGAATTTTGCATGATCTGTAGCCACCTGTCATGAGATTTATTATAAATAATAGGTTAAGCTTCATTAATGGTAAGCATTTAATACACTCTTTTTCTCTCTCTCTCTCTCTCTCCACTTTCTCTCTCTTACTTATCTTCTCTTTCTTAAACACATTCTAACTTTATCATCGGAGTGGTTATCCCCGCATCACCCCGGGGTTAGCTAACTTCTGTCCATTGTGTAGGTTCTCAGCTTGCCGATAGGAGTATCAGGATCTCGGGCTCGGACTCTCGGGTAACCGAATCCAGACAGGAACAATTTTGATCTAACAATTCAGTTTAAGGGGCATCAGAATTACAAGTCCTAGGATTGTAGAATGTAGATATTAAAAAATTATACATTTACACAATTTTGACAAATACTCCGTTGTCATTTCCGGTGTTCCAACACATATTAAGGGTGTGCCACAATATTTTGGCAAAACGAAATCAATTACTCGTATATAACAGAGGAAGCAAGTAAAATAAAATGATGCTCTCAAAAAAACAAAAAAAAAAAAAAAAGTAAAATAAAATGAACTTACAATGAATTTCAGCAAAATATACAACGCATACTCATGTTAACGATGAGTTAACAAAGAAGCAAGTGTTATGTAATAGGCGGTAATTAGTTTGATTTGTGTAGAAGTGCGGAACAAAATCATGAAAGATAATATTTTAGAAAGCGATAAAGAAGATAAACAAAAACACACAAGGATTTACATAGTTCGGTCAACTTGACCTACTCCACGGTGGGGGATTTTGAGAGCTTTTCTTCACTATAATGGAGGAAATTACAAAGCTTACAAAGGATGAGGAGTTTTCTATGGGGGGTTATTAAACTCTAGTGAAACTTTCTCGATAGAGACTAGGTTCACCATACAAACTAGAGAAGTGTACAATTAGGGCCTGTTCTCATTGACTGAACTCAGCTGAGCTGAGCTGAACTGAACTCAGCTGAACTGAACTGAAATGAATATTTTATAAGAGAAGGAAATTAGGAGCTGAACTGAATTGAGCTGAATTTCAACATAAGAGAACAGACCCTTAATACATGCATGTCACATGTAATATATATGTAATACATAATTACATATTCACAAAAGTCAACACCTATAAAGTAGGTTAGCCATCATGACATGCAAGACTAAATTATAGGCTTCATCATGACCTAAAATCATCATGACATGCAAGACTAGACTATAGGCATTATTACATGCATGAACTTAAATTCCACAAATATCTCCTAGCCATACACTTGTCAGCGTCACTATTTCCTCTTCAAACTTTACGTAATTGATCCCAATTACAAGTAGCACATTAACAGCAAGTAATATAAAATGAATACACAATGAATTTCAGCAAAAATAAATTCCAGATTAGATATACTGGAATAGATGATGATACAAATCAGCATACAGATATCAGTTAGCAAAATGTAACAAAAGATCAACAGATTACTTCTGCTAAGATTAGCAGCTACGTACTACAGTTAAAAGGACTAGTATCTGAACGACTGAACATGCAACATCCGAAAGTCATAGCTTTTTACCTTCAGTTTTGAAGGCTAACTTATTAGATGCTAGCTTCCGGGCAACAATCCTTTCAAGCTTACTGATCCGATCTTCAAGCTGTGATCCTACCACTTTGAAAGGGTCCAAATCGCCATTTTCCTTTTCACCGTCACTGTCCTCATCAGCAATAACAATCACAGGACCATCACAAGAACCATTCACCAACTTTTCATTTATGTTGGCTGCCTTTCCTTGACCCTTAGCAGCATCAATTTCTGTTTCACCTCGAGGTTGAGCACCTTCTGAATGCTTACTGCTCTTGCCTGCGTTTATACAACTAATGTCTTCATGAATCATCTCACGTTGATCAATATCAGCGATTAGTGTATTTGTTGCCTGAGATGGTATATTCTCATTAACATCATCATGGCTTATTTCAAGGTTAGTGTTTTTGTCACAATATGGGACGATTTCCATATGCATCTCTGCAGCACTATCTACACTTCTGTTACTGCTCATTTTAACACATTTCTCCCTGCATTTATTCACTTGTTCCATTTGCAAATCCAACGCCATTATAGCCTTCTCAAAAGCAATCCCTAAACTTGAAGATGGCACGATCTCATTATTGTCAGCAATGCTTTTGTTAAGACTATAGTTGTTTTCAGATGACGGGATATCTTCAATGTACAACTTCTCAACACTGTCTACAAAACTTGAATCCTCCATAACATTGCAGCATGATGAGAGTAAACAAGGAAGAAACCTCTCGCCGTTTTCCTCCACACTCCCATTCAAAATCTGGGGCAGTTTGCTCTTTCCTTTCATCTTACTCTGAGATGTTAAGCTCTCAGAATGAGTGTTGCATGAGTGTGTTAAACATGGGGGAGCTTGCAAGTTCTCTTCCGTCATTTGAGCTAAATTCTTGGACAGTTTAAATTCTGCATCCTTAAGCACACACCTAGAAAGCAGGCAAATAAAGCATGTAGAAGCTGAACAAGGAGTTTCCATGCCATTATGCTCTGAACACTCATTAGATGTTGTGACAGTCACTTCATTTAAAGGAGACGGCATTTTATCTCCTCTTTCACCCACTGGCTCTGTCACCATTGCATAATCAGCAGCCACTGGGGTAGGAACCTCCTCTGCCAATGATATGTATCCATCATCTCCATTCTCGGCATCCTCATATTGCCCTTCCGCCTCAGTAGGCTTCTGACGGCATGAGTTCTGCTCACTGTTATCAGTCACTGACTGTGAAGAGCATCCAACTCCTGCAATCTTGGAAACAACAGGAATCTTATAAGCCTGTGCCAACGCATTTGGCACTCCACCCTGGAGCCTTTTTCTTTTAGCCTTTTTGACTATGAGCGATTCAGGATACATAGCCGATATCTTCCTCCTTTTACGGTTTTTTCTTTTGTATACGTCATTACTACATCCTAAAATTGCTTCCTCTTCCTTTGACTGTAGGGATTCAAAATCTTGGTTTAAACCCTGCATGCATTGAACAATTTTACATATCCTTCTAGATCACTAAACTTCCAAAGTATTCTTAATGAAGTCAAAATACTAACCTCTTCAACAAATGATGTGCCATCCATATTCCTGGCCTCCCGAGGATGATTCTTACCATAATCAACATCTATGAACTGAAAAAATCCGTTGATCACACGAGATTAGCTTGTCATTCAAAACAATGATGACATTTTAATACACAAAAGGTATTCATTATACATAATATTAGTTCCTCAAATACTTGTTCATATGATCTTATGTTAGTGATGAAACTATTTCTTCATATAATCAAAGAGTAATGTTATTAAAAGATTAAGGCGTAATGACTATACAAATAATTAAATGATTTCAGTTTCTTATGTACCCATATATCCAACATAAAAGGCAGCACAAACTATATCAGAGCTTATAAGTATGCAGTGAAACTCACAAAGAACATAGCTCAATTTACATAGACAAGTCATGTGTTGTGCTCACACTTACCCCTAATTTTCCAAAATCTCCCTGCTCAGCCAGCATATCCTCATCCACAGCTTTCATCATCTCTGTTTTTGTCCACACTTTTATTCTCGGCCATATGCTCCACATTACTGGATTACGATCCAATCGATCAAGGTAAAAAATCTGCATGTCTCATTATACCATATTAGCCATTGTATGACACCAAACATCAACGATTATTGGATACAGTACTAATGACATGACTTACAGCTAGGAAAATACTGCATCCTCCAAATCCTTTAGCATATCCATTTGCAGTAAACTTCTTTCTAAATCTGCAGCAACTGTCAAAAAACTTCTCCAACACCAACCCACACCAATCATAGTTCTTCGCTTGCACTGCACAAGTCAATGCAGGAACCAAATCTGATTCTAATTGGTGAGATTGTGTTGGACAAAGCACCAAATGCAATGCGAGAATTAAGAAAACAGTCTTGAACTCTGCTTCCTGCTCTTCTCCCCAACTCCCCTTTGCTCTTTCAATCAAGGCGCTAGTTACAGGTATTCTCTTATGTTTTATAACTTTCTCACTTGTTTTCAACCTTGCCTCGTATTCAACCCCAAAATTCTTCTCAATGTCTCTGACTTTGCGTTTTATCTCCTCATCCCTCACCCTCCTAGGAACAACCTTATCGCCTTTTGGGATGCCAAGGATCCAACTAACTTGATCCTTGGTTAGTTTGTATTTACATCCATTAGCAGCTCTAAAAAGCTCTTTCATTGGATCAATTTGAATCATCAACCAATAGCAAAGATCCTTTGAAAGACCCTTGTCTTCTAGATATAGCAACCCTTCAAACCCCATTTCCCTCACCCACTTTTTTCTCCTGTCATCGAGGGACTGACATATCTTACCAAAGCGTTCAACATAACAGCTAATTCTTGGTTGATTCTGATACAGAAGAAAAAACAGACGATAAGTATTCAAATTATATCAAAGATTCTTTTTCAACAATAAGAGTATAAAAATTAACGTTTTCACTTGCCCTATTCCCACAATTCTTTGGCACTTCACCGGCGTTCTTGACTTGATCACCTCTGCTAATACTGTTTTGGTGCATCTAACCATCAAAATATTAATCTCAACTTAATATTTTTGATCAAACCACAAACATATTATGAGTAGTATACAACATTCATCAACACAACAAGTCCGATGATTAACACCTTATTCAAACAAGGCTCCAGCTTTCGCCGCTTCCCTTTACCATTGCTAATCTACAAATCGATACAATAATGACATTAGCACTCTTAAAATTAAAAAAGTAAAACTTCACCATTACCATCAAAGTGATCAACCACATACTCCTCTTTGACTTTCTAGCTACGAGAATATACAATCATATGCTTCTATCAGAAGATCTCTACCAAATCAAATTTATTTTAAGGGAGTTGATTTAAAGCACGGGAATTTAATAAAGGTCTTCAATATTCACAGCTTTAGCTCGCTCTGACCATACAGATGGTATACGAAAGGAAAACAGTTAAATGTTACCGAAAATACTTCCATTCTCCATTCACAGCTTTAGCTCGCTCTGATCATACAGAGAAGCATATGAAAGGAAAACAGTTAAACATTACCAAAAATACTTCCATTCTCCATTCACAGCTTACAGAGAGGCATACGAAAGGAAAATAGTTAAACATTACCAAAAAAAAAACTTCCATTCTCCATTCACAATCACATAGCAATATATGAGCAACTATGAAAAGAATTAACATACATTATCCATAAACATTTCATCATAACAAATCACACACTTGACACTTTATTACCTCATTCTCAGAATGAACATTGGTTTCCTCTTGGAAATCAAACTCTTCCAGTGTTCTTGCTCTCTTTTCATTAACAACTCTTTTAATTCCCACGCTTTGCCACAGCCCACAACTCCTAAGACTACTCTCCATTAATTTATCAGAATTCAATCTGCACGAAACAGCTGACATAAGTTCTTCTTGATAGCATAACAATATTACATGAAAGATCTTCTCATTAATACTTCATATATGATTAGTGGAAGAGTTTGATTATTGCATGAATTAAGAAACAAAAGAAATAAATGATCAATCATATTATACAAGAATCTACATTACACTTCCCTCCATTTACCATAAGTGGTCTCAAGGTAAAAAGCTTCTTGTCACATGCTCCTTAATGTTTGCGACACTCACCAGGTTCGTAATACTTGCAACACTTTTTATATTGACGTCGGATCACTATTATTCTAGTGTTTAAATACCAATAAGACAACAACACTTGCATAAAATCTTTATGTCCTTTTCAAACAACCCCAATTGCTTTATTCTTCATTGTTTGTCATTTTCAATGACCCCACTTGCAAACATTCTCTACCAATTTCTCTTACTCGTTCCCATTAAGGGCATTAACTACACATGTACATTATTCATTCATTCATTTCCAAGTAAAAACCATAACCCTTCCTAAAATATGTGCAACATTGTAAAATCAAGTGTTACAAGCATTTAGAAACGAAGGGAGTATTGGTCTAATAATACCAAAGTCGAGTACTATTAATAAATTGTTTTTTAACCACCTTAAATTCACATATCAAATTCTCACCAAAAAAAAAATTCACATATCAAAACATGTTTAAACTTATTTTAGTTGTAAATTGAACTTAGGTAATGAATTTATTGCCCCCAATATAAGTGAACACAGGCGATACGCTATATATACTCATCATTAGATAAATTTTAGAATAAAGACTGAATCTTTACAAAAATACTTTTAAAAAAAATGAAGATAGAATGCTTAGATTGAAGAACAGCAAAACAAGGTCGATTTTTACTTTTCCTTTTTTTTTTTTCTTTTGAAAAATCTGATCAAAAGAACATCAAATTTTTAACACATTTAACCTCCTTCAGGAATTCAGGTAATCCACGCTCTAATTAGGCTAATAAAATAAGTGAAGTATTAAAGAAAAGGGAGCAGGGAGCTGATCTGAGTAGTGAGTAGTATGTTACCTTTGGTTTTAATGGTGGTTTAATTACAATTTTGTAATTGCACATTTGCACGGGTTGCTCAGAGGCCGTGCATGGTGGTTGTTCAGGCGGCGGAGGGTGCGGTGGCCGTGTGATAAACAGGGGACAGAATGGGAAGAAGATTTGATAGTTGAGAGTGTTTTTTTTTTGGTCTAAATTGTACTGGTAATAAATATTTTTAGCAATCGTCAAACACGGAAAGTCCTCCCTTTATAGTGGTATAATAAATACCATACATGCCGTCAAAAAAAAAAAAAAAATACCATACATGTATTACTCCCTCTTCCTTTTTTTTTTTTTCCAAAAGAAATTATCTTTGATAGTTTTTTAAGACTAGTTGTGCCATCGCGTGCGATGCGCGCGATAGCCCAATAAACTAATATTAAGAATCGGTAATATAGTGGTGTAAGTGAATGTGTAATAATACTTATTGTTGTATTTATCGTTAAGGAGTAGAAACGATTATTATTGTTTTGTTAAATAATTATGATTTGATGTTTGTGAAAAATGCAAGAATAATTAAGCATTTTGTAATTAAGCATAGAATATATTATTCATATTAATATTTTTCAAAGTATATTAATATTTTTCAAAGTACCTCACCTTTTTAAAAATTACTCACCCCTAAAGTATTTAGTTATCCTTATAGAATTTATTAAACCCTAGAAATCATAAAAAATTACCCACCTTAAAGTAGTTTTCTCACCCCCTAAATGTCATAATAGTTTGCCTACATCTAAAAATCATATACAAATTACCCTAAAATGATTTGTTCACCCAACAAAGAATTTTCTCACTCCTAAAAATCATATTCAAATTACATTTCCCTTAAATAGTTTGCTCACCTCCGTATAGTTTGCTCATGCCTAAATAATTTGCTCACCTTTTAAAAATTGTATACATATCGACGGCTGCATCTTGAACAACATATTCTTTATGGAAATAAAAGCTACCTTTGATTAATTATAAAAAGCACTATCCTCTTTTACACACATCACAACTCATCTTGCTTAATTGGTTCTGATCTCACATCTAAGATCGAGCAACATTCGTATGGTCGGTATCCTTCACTGGCTTCAAATCCTTGACTAACATGATTATCAACCTGCAACATCAAATAAAATAAACAAATATAGGAAAACTTCAATACAATACTTACATGCAAATCCTAGACAATCCAAACTCAAACAGAAGAACAAAAAATAGATACACAAAATACAACCATATCCTCTACAAGCAAATCCTACAAGGCACATGTGATATATACAACACCCACAATTGATTTTACAACAGAAATCCATCATACATACTAATCACTCCACAGTGTGTAAACATACAACGATGATACGATTAATAAACAAGCAATTCAACAAAAACAGAAAGGGGAAAACATTCAACAATGTCGAAGTAATCTAAAAAAAAGGGAAAATTAATTAAATTGTCTAAGATAATAATTATATCAAATTTTAGGGTATGGTATTGACTGTACTGAGTAACAAAGAGTTATAGAGCTCAAGTAAAAGAGTAGTGTACTAATTAGAGTAAAATTAGATCAGACGATATCAGAAAAATTCAGATCGGACCTTAAAAAAATTCAGACAAGATCTACTTGTTTCAGGTGAAGAGAACAAGTCCTTCATTTCATATACCATATTTTTCCCTCTATTTCCTTCCTCCATAGCATCTAAGTCTCTTCAACAATTAAACACTTAGAATGGTATCTTGGTCTCTTAAATTGTTTCTCCCACTTTTTTTTTTTTTTTTTTTCTAATGCCTTTAAAAATTATAGGTCAAATTTGTTCCCATATCACTCATTCATTCCTTTATAAGCCCATGGCCCCTTACTCTTTCTCTTACTCTTTTTCTTTATTTCTAATCCATTTTATCCATATTCTATCCTATTAAAGACATTGATAATTATAAATTACACTTGCTCCCTTTTCCCCAAGCCTTCTCCCCCACCCACCCACCCTCCCTCTTTCTCCCCATCCCCCTTTATTTTTCTCAGCTTCTTGCCTCTCTATCTCTTTCTCTCCCGGGCCTTCCCTCTCTATCTCTTCCCCAACCCTCTCTCTCTTTCTCGTAGCCCCACTTTCCCTTATTCTTCTATTTCTATCTCTTTTAACCCTTATTGCTCTTTCGTGGCCTTGTTTCTCACTCTCTTTATTTCACTTGCTCTTTCTCCCAACTCCTCTTTCTTGCTATCTCTCTCTCTTCTTTCGGCTCCTCACTCCTAGCCTTTTTTTTCTCACCCTCTATCTCTCTCCCTACCCCTTTTTCTTTCTATTTACCCCTTTCTTCTCACGGTGTGCCCCTCCTCTTCTCTCCTAGCCTGCCCTTTATTCCCTTTTTCACCTCTCCCTCTCCCCCCTCTCTCTCCTTTTTATCTTCCACTCCCCCGCCCCCCTTCTACCTTACAGTTGATTATTTTGTTCTAAATATATTTTCTAGTAAAATCCAAATTATAAACCAACAAAATATTTTTCTACATAATAGAGAAATTATTGACCTTAAAACACACAATCAGCTTTTTTGTTGCTGAACCGTGATCAAATGGGACATCTTCTGCTGCTTACCCATCATAAGAGCTTCGTAGTGGATGGCCATTTCCTTGTAAGGCAAATCAGGGGCAGTTGAGACAGAAAATCTTCCAACTTGATGAGCTGAGTCTAGGACCTGTAGGAAAAAGAGACAACCCCATTCTTTTTAAAATATATAGTGAACATTTCATAATCACACATGAATAGAGCTTAAGATAGAATAATAGTTGAAGAATCCGATGCATGGTTCAAAAATGTGGTTTTGTTCGTGATATCGGTAACGATCGCGTGTTGCGGTAACAGAAATGATGCGGTTGTCGCGGAACAGGTTGCGGATGTTGTGACCAAATTTAATTTTGTAGTTTCGATATTTTTTTCATAATCTTACTCATAAATTTTGAAAAATAATATATTTTAAAACATTTTAATAGTCAATTATAATTATTATTAATTCCAATGAGAACAAATGACATCAGAAAAGACAGTTCTCAATGCAAAGAATGCAATTGAAATTGATCTTAAGCTTCTAAATTTTCATTAATTGCAATTCATTAAGGTCCAAAACACCAATGCGTATGAAAGCCAAAACAAAACGAAATTATGACACAAAACCCACAACAGAATCCCAAAATTATAATTACAATTTTACAACCTTAATATTAGTCCATATTCAAAGATTAAATGCCACACAAAACTAAATTATACAACACTATCCAATACAATCTTCCAAATCTATCATATTTTAAACTTGTAAAACCTCACTCAAAGGGACCTACTGAAGTTTAGTTTCTGTAAGAATTCACACACACTCAATCTGTCTATCACCATACTATTAAAAAGAAAGTCAATCTAAAGAACCTCAAGTTCCAAGCTCAAAATAAAAATAACACGATCAAATGATCAAACTAATTGTCCCACCAAGCTAAGATAAATGCAACACAAAAGAACCTCAAGTTTCTCTGAGCGACACAAAGGTTAAATCCATTTCACTTTAAAATGTGATGTGTCCTGCTTTTCACAGTATTTTCAGTGACTAAGATGCACACAACCTTACCCTATTCACTATCCAGCCATATCTTTTATTTTGGATTAATAGTTGGACAAGGAATAGAAACCACTGGTACAATAGCAAAAACAAGGCAGTCATCTTTTACAAATGCAGATGAACTATGCAAAACAACACTGTGGACTGAAAGGAAGCAGATGGAGAGGGCAATTCGCCAAATACTTGATCAATTATGAATATGACTAACCAATAACACTCAATAAAAACAAGACCTCAGGAGATTTATCGTCGTATTCAAGAACTTTGAACCTGATGTTTGTGACTTTAATTTATTGACTCAAGATTGACCAAAATTGATGCTTTAACAAAAATACAAAAAACAAAATTCCCAAAGACTAATACAACAACTGTTATCATAAGTCAGTCAACTAATCTTAATCAATATAATTTATTAATGATTAAATTAATCTTACACTTCCTTCTGCCAAATTGCACCACAAATAGCCAAACCCAAGTGAAATCTAATCACAAAAACTTCATTGCAACCTACAAGCATCCATTTTAACAGCAATTGTCTCTAATTAATCGGAAAAGCCGAGTTTTAAACTTTACATCACTGAATGTTCAAAGGTTAATTCTACCAACACACTGCCCCAAAACCAACACATCCAACATGGACCAACAAGCATTACATTAGTTCATAAACGAAATCACAACATCAGTTCTAACAGAACAACTAATGACAAATAACACAACCCCCACCTCATAAATATCCCAAATACAAATTTCAGAACTAAATTTAAAAACCCAGAATTCCCATCAACTAATCTCATTAAAATCATATCAAATAACACAACCAAAAGACAATAATAATGATATGAACAGAACCCAACAAGCAAAATTCCTCAAATTTTGAACAAACAAGCGTAGATCTACAAAAGTTACATTTAAAAAAAAAAAAAAAAACAGAAAAAATTTAAAAGTAGGGAAAAGAAAAGACCCGAAGACCAGCACAAGAAGAACGATTACTGTTCTCCCTTCTTAGCCCTTCTCTCTTAATGAGAATAAGAAAGAGCTAAGTGAGACTTAGAGTGCAAGTATAGATTAATTGCTACAACTAAACCAACAATAACCCAATTACCCAAGTGAACCAAACAATAGAAAGAGCCATAAATATGTCATATTCAAACCAAAAATTCATGATTAACTATTATTGGAAAAAAAAAATATTTAATAGCCACCTTCAAATGAGTCAAATCAATATTGTAAGCAATGAAAGAGTTGAGCATGAAGTACCTCGTCTAGATTAGAACAGGTAGGAGATGTTCATGTTCCTAAAATGTAAAGAGAGTTCATTAACAAATCGTCTTAAGTAACAATGCCAATAGTTGTAGCACACATCAGCACATTATTAGCGGCAATAATAGCTTCAACCTTGAAAGGGTCATATAACATCGAGGTAATTTAAAGCAGCGAAAATCAAAAGCCTAAAACTAAAAGATTTTTTTTAAAAAAAAAAAAAATTGAAACATATAGAAGCAGGGATCTATTAGCACTCATTATAGAAAGCAAAATACATTAAATCATTGACTCATATATTAAACAAGATAAATACATTATTAAACATGCAGTAAACATACCTAATTAATCTTTTTTTTCTCAGCCTTTTTCTTTTTGACAGGGAGTTCTTCAAATGCTGCTTACATACAGACAACATATAATGGAATTATACCTTCAATAATAAATCAAATAGAAAGAAAAAAAAGCAGATTAATTGGGCAAAACAGAATCGAAATTGACGAAATAATTTAACATATAGTAATGAGAAATTGACGAAATAATTTAACATATAGTAATGAGAAATTGACAAAACCCAAAACATTCGTACCTATCATACCAACACTAACAAAAAATTTGATGGAAATTAAGAGAGCCCCGGTAAATTAAGGAAACTAAGAAAACCCCAAAAATTGATGGAAAACTAAGAAAACCCTGATGAATTATCAGGATATGAGAGAAAAAGAGAAGAAATTTGACAATCGTACCGGTAATTTTCCAATAGGAGAAAGGTCAAGCTGTAATTCTTCCAATTATTCTCATTCTTGAGCCATAGTTTTGCTGCTGTTACTCCATGTTTGAAAAACAATCAAATTGAGTATTGATTTAGAGATAGTCAAATTGTGTAGTTTCCGTAATCTGACGTTCTATCATACCAACACTAAAAGCAATAGAAAATAGTTTTAGAGCTTGATTTGCTTGTTACAAAAGAAACCAAGAAAAAATAAAAAAGAACTCAAATTTAGGAGAGTAAATACCTGAAGAGATTGAATTGCTTTAGGGCTCGTTTATCCCATATCAATATCATTGTAATCGCCGTCCGCCATTGAAGATTGTTTAAGCTTTGCTTTCGTAAACGCAAAAGCCCTAAAATTAGTCGGGGAGAAGAGAGTATCATTGTAAGGAGAATCAAGTTGATAGTAGTCAAAGAAGAAAACGAAAACATGTATGGTTGTGAGGAAATTCGGGAGATCGGCTGGCTCAGCATTCAAAAAAGACCAATAAAGCAGGATAAAAGGGGGAAAAAGAGACTGAGGGACGACCATGAGTGTGGGTTTTTTAATTTTATTTTATTTTATTTTTTTTATTTATAAAGCAAAGGGACATAAAAGTATTTTAATAAAGGCACAAGGGTAAAAGCGTCATTACACTATTAATTTCAAATAGTAACATATGTTGTGGCTTTTGAAGGGTTATAGAAAAAGTATTTTAATAAAGGCACAAGGGTAAAAGCGTCATTACACTATTAATTTCAAATAGTAACATATGTTGTGGCTTTTGAAGGGTTGTAGATTCATAAATTATAAGGAAAAAAAAGATAGAGGAAATCAATAATTCTATGTCACATAAATCAAATATTACTCCCTCCCTTCCCGAAAGAACAACTCATTTGGCCTAATTTTAGTCCAAAAAAGAATGACTCATTTGCATTCAAACACTCACCAATTTGCAACAATATTTGTGCAAAATTAGTTTCCCCATATAAAAATTTGATTTTCCATGTCTCTCTATTTTTTTACAAACCCCATATAAATTTATCTTTTCAATATACTTTTACATCTTTTTATTTAACTTTCTTAATACCCGCGTAATCAACCCAAATGGGTCGTTCTTTCGGAGACGGAGGGAGTAGAATTTTTTTTATTGGAAGTATATAAATATTTAAATAGATGGGATAGTAGCATAGAAATTGTGTATGTATGTATTAGGAAAATGTGTAAAATATTAATTAAAGGACAACACCTAAAATGACAAAGTTAACCCTTTTTCAAAAATGGAGCAAGTAAATCATGTCCAGTGTCCAGATCAACCAAAGTTTAAATACTTTGGGGAAACTCACTCATACAAATTTGCTCTGAATCAACACCGATATCCCACCTTGAAATTGAGCTATTGACCTATTGTGTTGCCTACTCGTCTAAACATTGTCAAATTTTATAAATAAATCAAATATTGAAATCATACGGTATACAACATCAAACACTATTTATTAGACCCACTTTGACCAATTTTTGTGAGTTATACATAAGAAAATACTTCGTATATATTCTTGTGGGTACTTTTAGAATAATCTCAATGAATATATAATTATTTATTAATATTCAATTGTTAATATTGAAAAAAAACGACCCATTTGGGTTAATTACGCGGGTATTAAGAAAGTTAAATAAAAAGAAGTAAATGTATATTGAAAAGATAAATTTATATAGGATTTGTAAAAAAATAGAGAGAGAAAGTAATAAAATTGCATGGAAAATCAAATTTTTATATGGGGAAGCCAATTTTGCACAATTATTGTTGCAAATTGGTGGATGTTTTAATGCAAATGGGTCATTTTTTTGGGGCTAAAATTAGGCCAAATGGGTCGTTCTTTTAGGGACGGAGGGAGTATATTTTAATAATACTCCGTATCATGTTTTTATAATTTTTACTATACGCATGTAATAAATATGTTATATGCATTTTAAGAAGCGTCTTGAAGACCTTAAAAAATAATACAAATAGGGACAAAGAGAGTATTTTACCGTAATTCTATACAAATATATTTTCTTAATGATACTTAGGGTCTGTTCTCTTCAGCTTTATTTCAGTTTAATTCCTAATTTCTTTCTCTCATGAACAATTCAGTTCAATTTAGTTTAGTTCAGTAAATCAGATAGACCCTTAAATTAGTTAAATATTTTAAATCAGAACACGCCCTTAGTTTATCACCAAAGATATATTTTTGCCCATTTAAAATGTATTGACATGTGTAAGTGTGTAACTTAATCAATGTTATAGGGTAACAGTTAATGATGAGAAAAAATTTCATATTTTCAACTTGAGGAGTAGGTGTTATATTAAATGTCAATTTATTTATTTATTTAATTTTTTTTTTTTTTTTTTTTTTTTTTTTGAACACGCAAATTACATATGTGATATGTATATAGGTTTTACCGTTTTAAATATTTTGGACATGATACTTAAATATATATACAAATATATTTTCCAAAGGATACTTAAATATTTAAAATGATATATTTTTCAAAATTAAAAATTACATATGCAATGTACACTAAAGGTTTTACGAAAATATTATGTATAGCAGGTAAACATGTCCATTAGTTGATGGTGTGGCCAATTTACAAAAGCAACTAATTGAGTAATGTACTACCTTAATTCAATGAGAACTTGAGAAGAGCAAATATGTTCAGGACTCTGGAGTATTTGATACTTTTTAAAAAAAATTTACCTATGGAGTAAATTGCTAAATTGATACGAAGTAGTACTACTCAAATTTAAAGATGTACTACACACAATGTAAATTTGTAATTAGTTATAGAAACTGATTCCTAGATCAAATACACAACAACAATAACGATTGAATAATGTAAGTGGGGATAGTAGTTCATACGTATCTTACATAGACAAGAGAGGAGGCTTCAATTGCTTTGTAAAAAATCTAACGATAACATTGAACACGAACTCGATCTTGATCAAGCTCATGTTAAGTTGACATAATGAAGAAGCAACTAAAGATAGCAGAAGATACAAAGCTAAGAAGTTTGACCTTTACAAGAAATTTGATCTAACAACTCAGTTTAAGGGACATCATAGTAATGATAGTAAATTTACAAGCGAGTTTTAGTTCTAAGATGAGCCTTTCTTTTGGCCTTGGATTGTAACTTAGCTGCTTGTTTCTTCAAAACGATTCTCTCGAGCTTACTAATCCTACTTTCAAGTCCAGAAATATCAAAAGGGATTAAATCATCATTTTCCTTGTCATCTTCATTATCATCTTCGATAATCACCGGATTATCAAATGAGCTGCTCACTAACTTCATATTTACACTTTTGGCTTCCTTGCCATGTTCATCAGTAGCAACCTCTGTTTTGTTACTGTTTGTGTCTTCATGAGTCTTCTGGTGTTTATCAATTTCGGCTGTCAGTGTATTCGTTGAGCTAGGAACTTCATTAACACCTTTCTGCTTGCAAAGAGATGGACTCACTTCATTCACAACATCATGAGTTTCTTTGGGACCGACTTCATTCATAATGTCATGGCTTTCTCTAAGACTAACTTCATTCACAATATCATGGCTTTCTCTAGGACTGACATCCTTGTCGTCAATTGATGGGAAGGTTTCAGTGTGTATGACCGCGACACAATCAGCACTTCTGTCACTGCTCATGTTCACACACTTTGTCCTGTAAGTTTCTACTTGTTCCATCAGCAAATCCATTCCCTCAACAACCTTCTCAATATCAACCTCTATGCTAGAAGATGGCACAATCTCATGGTTTATGTTGAGACTATTACTCTTATCAAAAGATGCCATAGTTTCTATGCATATCTCCCCAAGGTTGTCAACAAAACGAGAACCTCCTACAACATTCAATGAAGAGGGCAAACAAGGAAGAGCGCCCTTGCTGTTATCTTCCACAATCTTATTCAAAATCTGGGATAGCTTGCTCTTTTCGTTAATTTGGCTTGGAGATGGACAGTGGTCAGAATTATCAGCAAGGTTGTTGCTCAGTCTCTTATCAGCATTATCACAAGTTTTGATAGTTTCAGCAAGTGTATCACCAACGCTAGGCAAGTTGTTCAAATCTGCAGTCTGATCAAAATTATCGGACTGTGTATTCTTCACATTGTTTGGACACTGAGATGGCATGCACTCAGAATTCTCAACAAAGCTTCTACAACTAGGACTAGCTCTCATGTCACACAGAGAAGCTTCAATGTGCTGTTCCTCCGTGTTAAGCACAAAAGTAGAAGGCACAGAAACATAGCATGAGGAAATCAAATTAGAAATCTTGTTGCAATTAGGTGCAGTAAGCCCATCTAAATCATAAGATGATGATGTGATTGTCAGTTCATTATTTGGAGTTGGAGATGGCATATCCTCATAATTATCAACATGGCTTTTCTTGTCCAAAGATGGTGTGGCTTTAATGTGCATCTTCTCAACACTATGAACAGAACAAAGAGCAAGAACAATGCTTGAGGGAGCCAAAGAAGTAGGGGTGCACTTGCTATTATTCTCCCCAACCGCATCTGAAATTGTGGATGGTAAGAATTCGGCTAATTCCCTTAGACTACCTCTCCCAACACTATGATTAGAACAAAGCCCGAGAACAACATTGTGTGAGGGAGCTAAACAAGTAAGGGCGCACTTGCTACTATCCTCCACAACTGCATCTGAAATTGCAGATGGTATGAATTTGGTTAATTCCCTTAGACTACTACTCCCAACACTATGATCAGAACAAAGACCGAGAACATTGTGTGAGGGAGCTAAACAAGTAGGGGCACACTTGCTACTATCCTCAACAACCGCATCTGAAATTGTGGATGGTATGAATCTGGTTAATTCCCTCAGACTACTACTTCCAACACAATGATCAGAACAAAGACCAAGAACAACATTGCGTGAGGGAGCTAAACAAGTAAGGGCACACTTGCTACTATCCTCCACAACCACACCTGAAATTGTGGATGGTATGAGTCTGGTTTCCCTTGGAGGACTAATCAGAATCTTCTGTCGCTTAGAGTCGGAAATACTAATGTATTCAAGACAAAACTCTGTCCTGAACCAATCAAAATATTGGACAGTGACTCCCCCATTGAACAACCTGGGAGATAGATATAACTTTGCACCATCAAGAGATATGGCATAGGTGCTCCAAGCAAGCTCTCCACTGTCATTCAATCTAGGAATGGAACCTGGAATATCTTGATCGAGTCCAAATTGCTTCCCTAGTCTTTGTGGCAGGTACTGCTGTATACAATCTAACCCCACTAACTCACAGGCTCTCAAGCATTTTGCAAATGACAGTAGTTCCTCCCCAACCTCAGAATCTATCAAAACCATCCTCTCTTCATCACCATAGAACTCCGGAAACTTCCAATTTTCCACGCATAAAACATAGGGCCTCCACAAAAAACTCTCACCAAGAGACTCCAAACCCATCATGACCATCTTATTTTTAGGCCTTGGTAAATTTTGCCAACGAGCCAACCTCGGCTCACCATCAAAGAGTGTAAAAGGCTTAGGACACAATTTTGGGAACCTCTCCCAAGCCCAAAGCTGAACTAATTGGAAGGGTGCCCAAAGAATAAGATTTGATTCATTAAAAGGGTTCACAAAGCTTACAATCCTATCTTTCAACAAGCTCAAATCTCTATATATTGCAGATAAAACAGCAGGAGCAAGTGCAATTTTAGTACCTCTAGCAAGAGCAATTGCAATAGGGAAAATAAGAGGAGAAATTTCACAGTAATGATCAGTTGAAAAAACATACCTAGACAACCACAGAACAAGAAATGCCATATGCTCAAATTCACCCCCCAAAATCCATGAAATAATCCATCCATTCATATTGATTGATTTTGTAGCGGCTATTCTTCCTACCACCAGCAAAGACACTAAGCAATTCATTCTCAATAACCTCAATTTCTGTGTTTTCAAATGGGGTGTTAACACATTCTCCTAAAACAGAAAACCCACCTAGAATCATAACATCTTCCAAAGTAATGCTACATTCATCCCATGTAAATACAAAACTGTTAGTCTCAGAACACCAACTCTGAGCTAACCCTAAGATTAACTCATTATCCCTCATCAAATTATAAGTAGAAGCCCTAATTGCATCAAAGATCCCAACTTTTTTCCAAGTAAGTTCATGGGTTTGCATTAAATTACCAACCCACAAATGCCAATTTTTCTGGGGTTTTGGCCTTCCCTTGAAAAATACTTTCTTTTGGAGGTGATTGATGTTAAATTTTGAGAATAGAGAAAATGAAGGAGGTTTTGGAAGGGGTTGATTTCTGGGGTTTGAAGTAGGTTTTAGGAAATGGGCTTTTCTTAATACAGGGGTTTCATTGTTACTATTTTGGGAAAATATGAGCTCTTCTCTCTCCTCAATCATGGTGTTTTTGAAGAGTTTAACACTGGTTATCTATGGAGGTTTTTGTACTGTTATGACTTATGAGGTTATTTCTAGAAATTTTGCAATTTTGTAAGAAAGGTCTTAAATTAACTTGGCGTACTGTCTATGTATCCGATAATGTGTACTTTTTTCAAATATTTTTTGTTCCCTTTTTCTTTTCTGTTTACATAAATGGAGAGGAAAAATTAATGAGGGGTAATCCATTTGCTGGTGAGAATAATAAATACAGTAGAGTATCAAAGATTAAATGAAATACTCCTTGTTTTGATGATTTTTTTTTTGGAGACAATGTTTTTTTTTCTTTTTTCCTAGTCAAAGAAAATCGACAATAATGTAGAAAAAAATTGATCTAAAATCTAAAATCTTGAATATCATTACGAGTATTCATCTCAAAATATGAGTATCATTACGGGTATTGAAGTATATCTCCCAAAATTTCAACCAATTAAATTAAATGACGTTATATTATATGGAGTAGGTATTATAATACAGAGTACATTTCCTTCATCTAAATCAGAGTAACACAGAAAAAGAAAAAGTTGATCATGGAATAAAAAAAAAGGTAAGAAATTATATGTTGTTACTAATTAATGTAATAATTCTAACAAGACAAGTAGGTGGTGATAATACGAAGTACTCCGTAGTTAGTTTTCCAAAATCATTTTTCATAAAACAAAAAATGTACGATGGACAAGTTTAGATCCTTTATAGGAAAGCTGATTTTGATACACCTATTATTGATATTAGCACACCTCCGTGTGATATGAGCATAGAAAACTGACCTCTCACAAGTCATAACCATTTGCTCCTTTTGGTGTGCCAAAATCATTTGCTCCTTTTTTGTGTGCCAAAATCATTTGCTCCTTTATACTCACTCCGCCCATTCTTGAATAATTTACATATGTCAATGCAATAGTTTGACCTTAAATATATTACTTAAATAATAGAAAGAATAAAAAATTGATATTATGAAACTTTATATTAATACATACTTCGGCCTTATTTGGTTGCACCAAATTTATGTAGACACTCAAAATTCTTAAAAAATTAGGGTGTTGTTTGGTAAACCAAAAAAAATGCAAATGGGAGGAAATTGAAATTCTTATGTGGGAATTCCTAGGTGACTCAAATTTCCTAGGATTGTAATTTCCTTCTGCTAACCAAACAAACTAAGGCAATTTCCTAGGAATTTGAGGAGGGAAATAATTTCCCATGATCTGCAAATTACCATGGGAAGTTAATTCCCATTGCAACCAAACGAGTTCTTCGTATTTGACAATATTTTATAATAAAATTTGTTTCTTATATGTTACTCCAAAAAATAATTAGGTCAAAGTCACATAGTAAATAAATAGTGAAAAAAGTCAAACATGTCAATTATTAAAAAAACAGAATCTATCTTCTTAGAAAAATTCAATTGTACAAAGTATCAACCCAATCATCTATAATTTCTACTCTATGTCTCTATAGGCCTATAGGATTAGCCAACAAAATTCGACTAATTCTTGACTTTTAGTTAAGTAACTTTAAAAAAAAAAAAAAAAAAAAAAAACTTTATCGGTTACCAATCTTTTTTACTGCCGTTAACACTAGATTATTCCATATAAAAAAATAAAAATTTATTTCACTCTTAATTTGCCACTTTCAGTTGATCAGAGTGCCTAACTGCCTATCAATTTAATTATAAACACTTTCAGCTGATTAGAGTGCCTATCAATTTAATTATTAAGTCTATGATGATGATCCTATGAGCGACCAAGAGCATTATGGTTGTTGGTTGTTGCCATCCTTCCGAAGCAATGGGTCTTAAGCTCGAAAACTAATATCAACATGTACGACATAATTTAACCTTACTCAAATTATTCCGCATTATGTTAGCATTTATAAGTGACTCGAGTTAATTCGATGACTGCTTTAAAGTTTGAGACAGATTCATGTAGGTTGTGGATCATTGACAACATAGTGCATACTCAAATAAAATTATGTAATGAGATGAGATTTCATGTAAACTTGTTGATCAATAATGGATATTACAGTAATTGACTCATGACAAAAGTGAACGTATATCAGGAAAAACATTTGAACTCAATACTTGTTGTAAATGCTATTTGTAATTCTTCAATGGAAAATCAACATTGCAGATGAAATTATAAACTAGAATTAAACACAGGTTGCAACATAAAAAAGTTAAGCTTGCACCTTATCTGACTACATTGATGGATGTTTCTTATGCCTTATGATCATTGTAAAGGATCGTATATTGTTTTACGCCGTACTGCAACTCTGCACTTTGAGCTGCATTCAGACCTGCAATAGTTCTCACTTCATAGTTAGATAATTTTTAGGAGATTGTGAATTGAAATATGAGAAGCTAATGATTCCAGATTTGAAATTAAATTTGATAATTACGTCGATCACCTGTCTCTGGTTTCTCTATCAGGTAAAAATAATTTCAGGCTCACTATGAGCTTATAAGATTCAGATGTATCTGAAATTCATTAACTTTCTCACAAAAGTGTGATGGTAAATATGTAACTTAATATTAAAACTTCCGGAGAAGCTGATTTTTTTAATACTGTTGATTCAGGTTCAGAAACAACATAAAACTTGCAGAGGCTTTTTCTGATGTATTAAGATCATAATACAGCAAAAGTAGCTCTGAAATATATGGAAAAAAATAAATTTGATCTTAATAAATCAAATAGGTAAACTAGGGATTTGCAGAGATTTCGTTGCTCTCGGCTGCAAGCCTGCTACCCTTCCTCTTGGACCTGATATAACGTTATGGTGGCTAGAGACAGAACTGTTATAGATATTAGCAGAATGCCAAAAGGTACATTTTCTTCACTTGCATGTTTAAAAAATGATAATTGTATAACTGATTTACTATGTTGGGTTATAATTTATATACTATTCATAGTTAGCTGATATTTTTTTCCGGTGTTGATAGAATCCTGAATCTTGTAACATATAGAACAGATTCACCTTTCTTGAAAGGAAGATGGAGTACGTGGTATTTCTTGCCATTTTTCGTAGTCTCTTAGTTATCAAGATATGGTATGTCTTTCCCTTAAACAGCTATACAGAAGATCACCTAAAGAAGAGAAACAGAGGAAAGAGAACAAAGAACTAATGATCTTTGCATTAATTATCAGCAAGACAGCAACGTTCATGTCCCATGAAATGCTTTTAAATTAATACAATTGAAATGAACAGAAACAAACCTTCTTTCCTTTCGCTAAGTTGGTTGTGTCACAAGAGAGCCGAGTTGCTTGTTTTACCTTATATTCTACACATATAAACCAGAACTTGACATGAAGAAGCTTACCAAAACAATTACCTTTTCTCCTTTTGGTCACTGATCAGTTGCCTTGCAGAAGATGTTTCTCATAAGCTTACTACCAAGACACTTTACTATATTTCTTTAATCACACGCGAATTCCTTCCTAGACCTTGCTTTAAATTTTGACTTAGCTGCTTTCTTCCTAGAAAAAACACTCTCAAGCTTACTTATCCTACATTCAAGTTCAGAACTAACCACTTCAAAGGGGTTAAAGTTTTCACTTGCCTCGTCATCCTTGATTATCACAGGATTATCAAGTGAACCATTCGCTCCCACATCTACATTACACAAGGAAGCTAAACAACTAGGAGCCCCTTTGATGTTATGATCTGTACTCCCATCTAAATTATGTGATGTGAATGTCACTTCAATTGGGGTAGGAGATGGCGTAATATTTCCACCCATAGGCTCCATCACCAATGGTATATTTCTACCATCTATATTACCATCTTCCTCAGAATCCTCACTTTGTTTTTCTTCCTCAATAGACCTCAAATCAGCATTGAAGTATGAAAGCACACAACACGAGCTAAGATTACCATGATCAATCAATGACAGAGTAGGACCCTTCCGAGGCTGTGACAGCTCTTCCTGAGCATCATTATCCTTTAAATTTCCTCCTGATTGTGAATGTTTCCCCCCTTTTACAACCATGGAAAGAATGGGGTCCTCTGTAGTCTGAGCTAGCTTATTAGGCACACTAGCCAGGAGACTTTCTTCTCGTTTATCCCTAACCAATTTGCACAGCATAGGATTCATTTCTGATGTCCCCTTCTCCCTGTTGTAACCGACATAATTACATTCCAAACTTGCTTCCTCTTCCTGTGACCGTTGGGATCGAATAATGAGGCCTAATCCCTGTATATACAAACAACGTTAGACCAACCTACTACACTTCCAAGCTGTATCCTATATAAAGGAAAACAAACTAACCTCCTCAGCAAATGATGTTAAGTCATCCATATCCTTAGCCTCCCAAGGGTGTTCTTCACCATAGACTACATCTATGCACTAGACAAAACCCATTGGGTACATAAAACAGCTTCATTCTCAATCAAAAGAACAACAGTTATTAAGGTAAAAATAATCAACACAAATAATCCAGACCTTCGAATACAAGTTCATACGAAGAATTGTCTGATCTTAATGATGAAATTAGTGATTCATAATATCAGAGATATTACGCAACTTATGTTAATAATTGATGGTGTTATGATACTGGGAAAAAAAAAATTTAAAGTAATTAGGATTGGATTTCCAATTTACTCTTTTTACCACATGAGGGAGCTCAAGCACAGTACTCATAGGCAATTAGAAGTTGCAAAAAACATGGCTCAAGTTACGTTAACAAGCTATACAATTCACTCACTTACCCCTGTATTGCCAAAATCCCCCTTCAGAACCCGATCTTCCATCTCAGCTTTCACCATCTCCTCCTTTGTCCATGCTTTTATTCTCGGCCATTTCCCCCACATCACCGGATCTCTATGTAACCGGTCAAGGTAAAATATCTGCGTTTGACAAAGTATTAGCCTAGGGCATTATGAAAACATACAAAGAATCATTTAGTAGTACTAATGACAAAACTTACTGCTAGGAAAATACTGCACCCTCCACATCCTTTTGCAAAGCCATCAGCATAGAACTTGTTTCCAAATTTGTAGCCACTGTCCAAAAGCTTCTCCAACACCAACCCACACCAGTCATAATTCCATGCTTGCTTAGCACATGACAATGCAGGTAACAAATCATTATCCAACACGGAAGATAGTGGCGGACAAAGAATCATATGCAATGCCAAGATCAAGAAAAGAGTCTTGAACTCCTCTTCATCCTCTTCCTCCCAACTGCCCTTCGCTTTTTCAAGCAAGGCACCATCTATAACTATTCCCTTCAGTTTGTTAACTCTCCCACCTTTTTTCCGCTTAATCTCCCATTCTTTCCCAAATTTCCTCTCAATGTCACTGACTTTGCTTCTCATTTCCGTACTCGTCACCTTCCTAGGAACAACCTTACTGCCATTTGGAATGCCAAGGATCCACCTGACTTGATCCTTGGATAGTCTATACTCATGTCCATCTGGGGCTATGAAAAGCTGATTGAAGGGATCCATTCGGGTCATCAACCAACAGCAAAGGTTCATCGGAAGCCAGCTGTCCATCAGGAAAAGCAACCCTCCAAATCCCATTTGTCTCACCCACTTCTTCCTCCGTTCATCAAAGGACTTGCATATTTTCCCAAATGCATTAACACGACAATTAACCCTCAGTTGCTTCATATATTACCAAAGAAAAAAATAGATAGTAAGTACCCAAATAATGGTAAACCCTAAATCTACCCTCTTCCCACAATAAGTGATGAGATTTTAAGTTCTTGCACTTACAGAGTTCCCATAATCCTTCAAGCGCACCTTCAGCACTTGAGCAGCTTCTTTGACCTGATTACCTCTGTTTTTACTCTTTTGCTGCATATCATTACAAGCTCAACTTATTTTTTTGAAAACAAACATACATTATATATCAACAGCAAGTAAAATAATACAAGTAACACCTTAAACAAGCTACCCTCCAGCTTTAGTCGCTTAGCTTCCCCATTGCCAATCTACAAAACCATATAATGATAACATCAGTGCAATCAAAATCCATAGACAATTTACCATTACCATCAAACAATAATAGAAAGATCGTTACTAATGGATTTTTAACCACTCCATATTTGTAATAGTCAGTGAATATAAAAGCACAATCTGAAGTGACAAAGCTAGAAAAAGAACACGAAAACCATTTCTTTCTAGTTCACTACCATAACTCAAGATCTACAAAAGAGGCATATGAAAGATACACAATAATCCAATACAATACTAGCATTTCCTGCCCCATTCACAATCTATCCTCATATCAATACAATAAAGACGGAAATAAATGCACGAAATTCATAATAATGCTACCATAACAAACATCATTTACACACTAAAGTACTAAACACTTGTTACCTCATCCATCAAATGATCTCTGGTATCCTCTTCTTGATACTCATACTCAACCCTCCTTTCACTGACAACTCTATTTTTACTCCCTCTAGGCCGCCCACGTTTCCTCTTGGCCGCCCACGGTTCAATCGATTTACATTCCCTTGTACCACTCTCCATCAATCCACGTTTCCTTGCACCACTCATCGATGATTCACAATTCCTCGTACCACTCTCCATTAATCTACGATTCCTCGTACCGCTCTAAATTGTAACTCTTCCTTTTCCACACTTCCTGAGTAACACACACCCAACATAACACCGGCAACAACAGTTCATTTTCATAGCATAACAATATCACAGAATAATTCACCTTATTGAATCTTACACATAAATATTGATATTATCAAATTAATGAACACCCAGATTACACATTGCCCAATTTTATATGTTTGTACTCTCAATTTAATCTTCAAAGTTCTATAAGTTCAAACCCTTTTTCATCACCCATCACCAATATAAAATCAATTTCCCAATCAATGAAGTTCAAATATTTTCCATTTATAAAATTCAATTGTAATCTAAACCCATCAACCTTAATGTGTATAATCTTGTTCTTACAAGTTACAACAAACCCACAAATGAATTTCATTATATAGTACAAGTATCTCATTTCCAAACACAATTTTTTTTAAAAGATCACCCTCCACTTAACTAATTATAAAATTAACAAATAAATTTAAAATATTGCGTATAAATCAACGTTTTTTTTTTTCAACTAATTCATTACCTTAATCTTCTGGCAATCTTACTACAGCGCAATTCCTCTGTCCTGTGCACCGATTTACCTTCCTATTATTACTCCGTACGGTGGTTTTTCAAGGTAGTGTCAATCATCCTGGGTTTTGATCTTGTCCCTTCATTTTTTAGACCTTTGAATCTGAGCCCTTGCTTATTTATTTATTTTTTTTTTTCTATTTCCTTTAGGTAAGGAAAAGATGTCCTATTAGACCAAAACATCTCAACCGGTCAAGTTAGCGGGCTAGACCCAAGTAGGGAGAGGTGTCTTATTGTGATAAATTCATATTACAATTTTGTATGCAAATTATATATTTGCAAATTTTAACATGCACCATGGTGCATGTTAAACTGTGTGCACCACCAGTAATAAGATACCACGTATTTAACAATTTGTCATCTCTACCAACATTATTATCTCTCAGTATTTTCTCTCTCCTCTCTTCTCCTCCCTCACACTTTCTTAATTTCTGATTTCTCCTCCTCCATCTTCTCTCTCCTCTATTTTTCTCTCTCTTAAATTCTTTCATTATTTTGTTTTTGATTTAATTTCTTCATCACTATTTTTCATCACCATAGATCGAGATCCTTTATATTTTCCTCTTACAATTCATAATTTCTAGCTAATTTCTCTCACCTCTAATTTTCTTTTTCTTAAATTCATTCATTATTGTTGATTTAATTCTTTCATCACCATTGTTGATGATTACCATATATTAATTTTAAAATTCGTTTTCTTCAACCTTCAATTTGAAGCTTTGTTAATGGAGTTTTTGCAAAGAAGTGATGTTTAAAATGGCGGATTTGACGAGGAGAAGGTGTTTAAGACGACGAAGATGATTATTTTCCAATGAGATTCCATTGTCTAAATCACTATGGCTAGGTTTGAATTTCGAAATATGTAGATTTCATACTATTTTGATTTTTTTTTGTTAGTGATATATGTGTATTCTATTATTAACAGATCTTTTTTTGTTATATTTTGGTTTTTTTGAACATTTTAAGTTAAAATCTGAACGTAGGATACGTTTCCTATAAATATATATTTTTACTGACATATATTTTTGGATTTATGAACATCTTAACTATAATTTTGAACATGTGATACATTTCTTATGAACTTTTTTTAGATCTATGTATTTTGTAATCATTTAAAAAAAAATAATTAAATTTAAAAAAATTGGTTTTCTATACTTTATAATATAATCTATATATCTGAACATTTGATTCTTTGCATATGATAATGTATTTTGTTTTCGATTTATGATTTAAAACCTTCTTATGTTTTGTAATTATGAACCTATTATGTTAGATATTTGGACATGTATATGTTTTTTGTATGAACAATTGAGTTAGATTGATTATTTCAAAGATATTCATATATTTAATGTTATGTAAGCTGTTGAAAGTGTGTTGAATTTAATTTTTGATTTTTTTTTTTTGATGATTTTCAATATCATTTATAATTTACTTGTTGAATTGATACTTTATTTTGTATTTTATGAATATAATTTGTTTATATCATGTTTTTGAACATTTTCTTAATTTGAGTAACACACTTTCCATTGTATTTATTATCAAAATTGTTATTAGCTGTATCATATTATGAACACTGTTTCTATTTTTATGAACATTTTAGGTTATTTTAATGAATCTTTCCGTTTTACATTATTCTCTGAGATGTGTATATGCTGTTAAGAAAATAATTGTAAACGTAATTATGAACATTTTTTTCCAATATTTGAACTTTGTTGTTTTATTTTTGAACTCCGGTAATGATTATTATGAGCTGTGTTTGTTTATTCCAGTTAGAACGTATGAAGTTGTTTATAAGGAAAGTCTGAAGGCTGAGCAACATTCTGAGCAGTGTCTTCAAATCAAGAAATTTTTGAAGGGTGTTTAGTGGTTGGGATTCAAAAGTTTATGTAAGGTATTTAGTGGTTTGTGGTTAGGGTTCAAAAAATTTTGTAGGGGTTTCAGAGGTTTTATAGGGTGTTTAGTGGTTTGTGGTTAGGGTTCAAAAATTTTTGTAGGGGTTTCAGAGGTTTTGTAGGGTGTTCAGTGGTTTGTGGTTGGGGTTCTAAGTTTTTGTAAGGTGTTCATAAGTTTTGGTAGGGTGTTCAGTGGTTCGTGGTTGGGTTTCAAAACTTTTTGTTGGGTGTTTAGTGGTTTGTGGTTGGGGTTCAGAAGTTTTTTGTAGGGGGTTCAGAACTTTTTGTAGGGTGTTCATTGGTTTGTGGTTGGGGTTCAAAAGTTTTTGTAGGGTGTTCAGAGGTTTTTGTAAGGTGTTCAGTGGTTTGTAGTTAGGGTTCAAAATTTTTTGTAGAGGATTCAGAGGTTTTTGTAGGGTGTTTAGTGGTTTGCGGTTGGAGTTCAGAAGTTGTTTTAGGTTGTTCAAAGGTTGTTGCAGGTTGTTTAGTGGTTCGTGGTTGGGGTTAAGAAGTTTTTGTAGTGGGTTCAAAGGTTTTTGTAGGGTGTTCAATGGTTTGTAATTGGGGTTCAAAAGTTTTTGTAGGGGTTCAGAAGTTTTTGTAAGAGGTTCATTCCTGAACCGTTGTTGATTCCTGAACTTCTAGTGCTTCTTCAAGCTAACATACTTTTTGGGAGCTTTTACTTTTTGTTACTCTGCTTGTTGTAGGAATTTTTTCCTTCAGCTTTTTTAAAAGGGCATTCAGCAGTGGTCTTTGAAGGGGGGTTCAGAGGTTTCTAGGTGCTTTTCACTTGTTTCTTGGGGCTTTTCATCGGTTTCTACTAGGTTATTTGGGTTTTGTGGTGGCTTTTCAATGGTTTTTGGTGGCTTTCTAGTGGTTTCTGGAGGCTTTACAAAAGTTAATTGGGGCTGTTCAATATTTTGTGGGTGTAGTCCTGATGTTTATGGGGGCTGATCAGTGTTTTGTGGGGGGTAGTTCAAATGTCTGTAGTGGTTGTTCAATGTTTTGTGTGGCTGATTAGTGTTTTTGGGGCTGATCAGTATTTTATGGGGGTAGATCAGATGTTTCAGGAAGCTAATTAGTGGTTTGTGGGGGCAAATAAGTGGTTTGTGAAGGCTGATTAGTGGCTATTGTGTGTTGTTCATAAGTTTCTGGTGGCTGTTCAGTACTTGGTTCATCAATCTGATAATTAAAAATCAAACAACAAAGTGAGCAAACAAATAATATCTAAACAAATTATTACATCATATGAACGTATTTAATTGAATTTCTAAACAAATTATTACTTCATAAAGCACATAATATATATATATGGACATAAAACACAACGTATATGAACATCAAACAAAAAATATATGAACATAAATATACCTGTTAATTGGACTTCCTAATATTTCTTTGTCTAATTTTTCCAATAATTTTTGATGAACAATTGGACTTCTTTCAGGTATATCATCTAACTTCTTCTTTTTTGGTGTTCTGATATTGAACATTCGACTAATTGAATTATTAAAAAAATTTGGGGTTTAATTTAGTATTTAATTCCAAAAATCAACACTTTAAGATAAAATTGGGATTTTGAGCAATATATCAATTACACTTCTTCATCTTCATTAATAGGAGAACACAGTTGTGATTTTCTACAAAAATTAAATTGAAAGATAAAAATTAAAATGACAATTATATTTATGAATTTTGAAATTTTTTGAATAATATTAGCAAATTTAAAGAAATTTAAGTAATGTTCACCTTTTAGAAAGAGTAATCTTTTGTTATTTGTTTTTATCCATGGCGATAAAGCAGCTTTTTTGGGAGATTAAAATGGAGAGAGGAAAGAGAAAATTAAAGAGAGTAAATGAGGAAAGATTATGAAATTATGAGATGAAACATAATTTTCAAACAAATTAAAAAATTGATCTGACGGTTGAGAGAGGAGGAAACAATTTTTTCTTAATAAAAATCTGAATAAATATTGGGCTAGTATGTAATGGGCATGTTTTTTGGGTAGGTATAGCTACTGGGCTGTTATTTGGGCCTGGTGCACCTATTTCTAGGTGCACCATGGTGTATGTAATACCAATTGTTATATATTTCCTCCGTTTTTTTAGTTGACATCGTTTGACTTTTATACTATTCACGTAACACGCTTTAACTCGCTTTTGTGGTTTATAAATATGGTAAAACATATTCTTGTTGGATCTTGTTTGAATCGTTTTAATGTATATTTTATTAATATCTACTTTTTATAATTTTACAATGTAGTAATTTGTACCAAAAAATTACAAAAAGAGTGCCTAAATTCTAGTTGGTACCAAAATATTCAATTTTGACACAAAAATGTGCTTTATTGGTATTTCCCTCCCAAAAAAAATGTGTTTATTTTTATTTTATTTTATTTATTTATTTATTTTTGGCTTAATTGGTAAAGTGATAGACTTTATAAACTTGACACGGTTATACGGAGTACCTTAAGACTTTCTCGCTAGATCCTTTAGGAATTGGAGGAAGGGTAAGAGAATCTCACTCTCGAGTTCCATTTAAGTTGCTATGGAGTACTATCATTTATCACTAAACTAAGTAATAAACTATTACAATGTACACTTATTAACTTTTGTACCAAATTGTCATTACTTGCTAGCTTTTATACCAATATGTCATCGATGATAACGTTTGTACTAATTTGTTGCAAGGTTGCTAAGGTAAATTGGAAAAGTTTCGTTAATTTTTTTTTTTAAAATAAAATGGAACTTATTATTATTTTTTTTTATAGCTTGTTTTGTTCACATTATATACACATTCACAAAAATAATACTCGTAAGTTTTATTAAGTTCATATAAATTCAGAAAAAGTTCGGATAAAGGGTAAGTTTAAAATTTTGTTTAGTTGACATTCTATCCAATAGTTTCTAATCTTTCTATATAATATGACATGTAGCCACCTGCACCATTATGCATACACTTGAGCAAATACCCTGTCATATACTATGATTAAATTGAATGTCAATCTTGCTAAGCAATACAAATAACTGAATGGCTTGATAATTCATAATTTGCAGATTGTTGTACTTGCAGGAAATGAGGCAGGTAAGATGACAAACAACGGCTGAAAGTTCTCAAGGATCAAAATACAAAACACTATGCCATCAGTAGATTTCGCTAAAAGGAAAGAAGCCGGATATCAACAGTAAGATACAAGATAGAGACAGTTTACAAGTTTCGATCTGCTGACATGGTTTATAACTGAGATTTTATAATTGAGAACCTCCTGAAACATTTTTAACAGCAGAATGATATATGTTGCTGTTTGCAAAGCATACACGAGTAAACCTGAGGGGTACTTTGCATTGCAGCTTGAAACTACAAACTAGTAAACTATCATTGAGAATTTGAGATAGTGAGATGAATGCATCTTCCAAAATTATCAATGTAGCTAAAAAGGGTCCAAGCATGAATATTGCGATCCAATACACTTCAAATGCTAAGGTTCATAATGAATTAGCAGTCATTAAATAGATTAAAAGTACTTAGAAGCATGAGTTAGACCATTCTTTCTTTATCAGGCATTTAGGCAAAATTAGTTATATTCATAACGAACTCTTACCACAATTTTTCGGTAAGTTGCAGGGCCTAACATGGTAACTAACACAGTAAAGAACTGAGTATATATGCAAGTTTTTTTTGCTGCAACATTTAAAGTAATGACTGTATCAAATAGGGGCCTATCAAATACTAGTGACATATTACAACCAACATCACGATGATCTGCGTCACACAATACCTTCAAAGCATCTAAACCCGAGCCAGATATGCAGAATCTAATCCTGTTCTTCACATTTTAATATATACATCAATGTTACTTCTAATAATTAGATATGCTACCTCATTGAAGACCCAAACTTGGCTGTTTTGAGAGCGGAAACTGTCCTTTCAAGTTTACTAATCCTGGCTTCAAACTCAAGAACTAATTCTTCAAAAGGGTTGCGACTGCCATTATCTTCTTCATTTTCTTCCCCATCACTGATAATCAGAAAAGCATCAGCTGCAGAATTGACTTGCTTGATGTCAGTACTGTGATTTGCTGCTTCAGTATGTTCATCTTTAGTAGAAGTGTAGCATATCGTGTTCAATGTAGTGTCAAGCAATGTTTCATGATCTTCAGCTAAAGAGTCATTCTGCATATGAATGCACTCCATGTGCGGATTGCTTCCATCATTTACGTTCAATTTGCTCTTACACACCTCATTTTCCTCGGCTTCCTCCACAACATTGTTCTCACATATTCCAGTGTCCTCTGACCACACTATCAAATCTATTGCACTAATTTGCTTGTTCTTATCAGGCACATTGGAAGGATTTTGAATTGCAATTTCCGGAATATAAGATGGATTTTCATTTAATGCCTCCTTTCTACTGCCAGTCAAAACTAAAACCATAGCATCATTACATGAAGGAGTAGAACAAACAGGTACTCCAGACACCTCAACCACTTTTCCTAGGCTTCTCCTCTGTTTGTCATGGATGTTCAATGATTCATGATCACCCGGGGACAATGTTGACCTCCACCATTCATAATAGTTGATTGTAACATCCCCCTGGAGCAATCGAGGAGCTATATAAACCTTCAAGCCATCAAGCGATTTTTCATAGCTACTCAAAGCAAGTTCTAGATCATCATTCAATCTAAGAATGGGATCGGGAATATCTTGATCCATCGCGAATTGCATCCCTACTCTATGTGGAAGATATAGCTCCATACAATCCACACCTATCAGATCACAAGCCATCAAACACCTTGTAAATGACAATAGTTGCTCATCCATAGCAGAATTTACTAGCAACCACATTCCTTGATCACAATAAAACTTGGGAACTTCCCAATTCTTCACGTTCAAAGCATAAGGCCGCCACAAAAAGTCATCCCCAAATGACTCCACATCCTGCAGCCTTAGCCCCCCATTTTTCGATTTCCTTGAACCGTGCCAACGAGCCAATCTCGGCTCTCCAGGAGCAAGAAACTTCGGCTTTTTACCTAATCGAGTAAACCTCTCCCAAGCCCATACTTGGACTAAATATAATGGTGCAGTAAGAACAAGGTTTGAACTACCATTTTCACCATCACATGATATGAAACTAGCAATTTTCTCATTTAACAAACTCAAATCGCGATATATCGAAGCTAAAACAGCATGAGCTAAAGCAATCTTGGTACCATTTGCTAAACTAATTGCAATTGAAAACAAATTAGGAGCAATAGTATTGTACCCATTTGTAGGAAAAACATACCTAGACAACCACAATACAAGAAATGCAACATGCTCCAAATGACCACCTCTACCCTTGAAATACTTCATCCAGCCTAAATGAGTCACAAGATTATTAGAATTACTCATAATTTCAGAACATGAATTGACCAAACTAGCCTCAACATCATCAAAGCTTCTATTTATAGAAGGGGTAAGAACAGAAACACCCAAAACAGGAAATCCACCCAAAATCATAACATCCTCCAAAGTAACGGTACATTCACCCCAAGAAAAGATAAATGTGTTAGTTTCTGGGCACCATTTCTCAGCTAAACTTATGATCAGCTCATGATCCTTCTTAATGTAATAACCCGACGACGCGATAGCATCAAAGATCCCAACTTTCTTCCAAATACTTTGATGGGTTGGTTGTAATTCATCAATCCATGACTTCCATAACCTTTGTGGATTTGGGGTACCTTTGAAAGACACCATTTTTGTGACATCTTGAATGATTTTAGGGTTTGAAGAGAGAGAAAGAGAAGGGGGTTTAGAGATAGAAGGTTGTTGATTGGTGGAGTTTAAGAAGGGTTTGAGAAAATGGGCATTTCTAAGAGTTGGAATTCCTCCATTTGGTCTAACCATTAACTCTTCTCTTTCCAAAATGATCATCTTTTTTTCTGCTAATTTTCTGGGTTTGTGAAGTTCTGGGTTTATCTATTCTTTTTCAATTTTGTTGAGTTCATTTGCTTTTGTATGCAATCATTTTACTGCAAGTTTGGCGTGCTTAGAGAATTGATACTCTAAAAATGAAGTACAGTACATGGAGTGCGAGGCAATCGAAAGTGATATTGGGCTAAAATTGGAACTAAATATGCATATTTTTTTCTAATGGTCATCACACAAGGAAAGGAAATTGGAAAAAACCTTTGCTTGTTCTCATTTGTTGACCAAATTACCACTAATGTACTAAAAATATTTGCAACATTTGTTTGTTTTGACATTCCTCATTGTGAACGTAGCACGAAAAAATATGTGTTATACAATAATAAGAGTGCTAAATTAAATTTAAACCGTGTAAAAGTCATATCTCAATTCATATAATGTGAAATAGTTCAAGTGTAAAAAAAGTACTCCGTAATACAAAGTATACAGAGTTCAAAGGTAAATTTAAAGTAAAAACATTCTTTAGAAAATTATTCTAAATATATCAAAGGTTGTGCAAAAATTGAACTTGAATATGGGTCGGCCTATACACTTATTATAGAAAGGCCAAACTTAGAGTTCATATTTACCTACACCTAAAAAACTAACAAGCTATGTACTGGACTACTCGTACATGTTTTAGCTAAGTTTCAACTTTTAAAGTTAAAAAACCCAAGTTGGCAAGTATGGAGTAATATTCTAGACTGTGTGCTATTTTGGTACAAATATTTTTGTTTTAAATTAAAGCATAATAGTGGTCTAATTCTTATTTAGAATTTATTTTTAAAAAAAAATAGTCATAACAATAAGATACAATAGGAAGTAATATATTCAGCATTTTACTCCACTTATTTATGATATTCTCTATATTCAGATTTAATTTTCGTATTAACAGTTCACATTACACACTCAAATCCTCAAAAATAGGATTAGAGAGCACCTAAACTAAATATTTATGTAGCAATGATAAGAATGCCTTGGGTGAAAATTTTTATATATACCTTAAGGTAGAGGACTATTTCAAAGAGGGTAACAGCCCATAAGCTAGAGTTAGATCCCTATTTAAACAGCTGATGAGATAATCACGTAAATATCAAACGCTCTAATCAATTAATCATCAATATCATCATTCCAAAACAAATTACAGTGGAAACTATGGCATTTTCTATTGCTAATGACACTAACCCAATGTCTGGTACTATAAGTGCTGATGATAAATCCGTCGTCTTTCTCAAGTTAAAGGTCACTAATCAGAACAACAACAGAGGTATTTTTTCTTAATCTTGGGTTATACCCTTTTATAATATGGTATTATGCATTATTGCATTCAGTTTTATGTTGTTTTACTAACATTTAAGGAATATCATCACCCAATCTTAAGAGCACTGCATGTACAAAAAAAAAAAAAAAAGTTACTATCATAGGTTATAAGCGTGTAAATGTGGAATATGAAACGACTCAGACTTTCTTAAAGGGAGACACCTTCATTATTACGGAGTATGGTTTTGTGAATATTTGTATTGGATGTATAAATGATCACGAGATTATATTGTTTCGTGTAACTAATGGTTTGTTTTTTTTATTTGCATGAATATATGGAACTACAAGGTTATATTGTCCACTTTCCATTCCGCACCATGTATGACACTACAAAGAGTGTTGCAAATGAGATGGTGAACGAGCTGGATATAAAACATGGTGATGAACTCAAGATTGCTAATATGATGGACAAGAAAATCTCTGATGTGATTCCTGGGTGGAAAGGTACAAGTTCACCCAAAAATGAACCAGCAGTACCTATTACAGCGCGCCTTTGAATTGAATGCCAAGAAGTTTGATGAACAAAACTACATACCCTCCCTACATGAATGTTGAAATTTCCTCCCTTTTTAGGGAATTTTGGTTTGGTTTTAATAATCTAATAATTACAGAGTAGGAAGTTCTTAGTATACATAGCTTAAATGGTAAATTTCTTCTAAAGTACTCAGTATTATTTCTGCCATATCTGATGTGCACAGGATCAGAGCAGCACTTCAGATAATCAGATGTGTCACAAAAGCAATAAATCTCTAGTTAGTCTCAAGGTAAAATGATTATCAACCAATTTGTCTATAATTATGTTCGGTTCTATTCCCTTGCTAAGAGGATGTGCTCTAAAGCCAATAGACTCCCGGAAGCAAAGACATATTCTAAGATGACACTCCTCCTGCTAAGTCTTATGGGGTGCTTCATAAATCATGATGCTAGTAAGAAGGCTAGACAGCAACACGGATGCAGTATTTCAGCAAATTGGTTCATTTTTTAGCCAAAAACATTTCACTGTGACTGTGTGGGTTATTTCTGTCACTACAGAGAAAAAAAAAATCCCATCAAATTAAAGGAAGCTGACTCTACGGGAATGCTGAAAGAGCCCAAAGAGATTTCGGGGATGGACTGTACTCTGCGTAATAATTTTCTTCACTCTAGTGTACCAGCTTTTCCGACATAAGATTTTTTTTATCAGTTTAACCTAAGTTAATATACTTGAGAAAAAAACATATCTGCATTGGAATTAACTAATAACCTTCAAGATACAATAAACCAAGTAAAGATTGTATTGCAAACATGCTATATAAGTAAATTATTATATGATTAGATGTAATCAAGCATTCATCATGCTGCTACATTGCCTACATATATATATGGATTAAGTACTTACATTGACATTTCTGAATCTGTTGAAAGTACAGCAGATTACACTAAAACCAGATCAGAGTTTATATCATTTTTATGTCCTTTTTCAAACTCTTTGTCAATCCAGCCACTATGATAAAACTGCATTTACAAAAAAATTCTAGCTCCGATCACTATCCTTAATTTTCGTATTTATCTAAACGTAAGCTACATTGATCTTTTCCCTGAGCCCCTGCATATATAAACACATCAATGTCGGTAAAAGATCTCACCTTACCATGGGCTTTCTCTTGGCCGCTTTCTTAGAAGAAATTATCTTCTCAAGCCTTTTAAGCCTAGCATCGATTTTCAGGCTTTTTGCTTCAAACCATTTAAGATCACCGTCCATTTCTTCATCACTGACAATAACAATAGCATCAGGTGAAGTCTTCATTTGCTTTGTGTCAGCATCTACTGCAACTGTATCCAGTTCTTCATCCTTGACAACAATATCATCATGTGAAGTCTTCATTTGCTCTATGTCGACATGTACTGCAACTGTCTGATGTACATCTTCAGCAAGTGCACCACACAAAGGAGTCGTCTCAGTTTTGATCAGTGGCCTTGCTCCACTAAAGGTTTTATTATCTTCGATCAATTTTTCATTTGGAGAACAAGCACCCTCAGAGTACCTTCTATGCTCACAAGAAGTTGGTTTTCTGTATGGCCTGTTACTGCTACTCCCAGCAAAATCTACATACATCTCCTCCTTAAATTGGGAAGATGAACAGACAGGAAATTCATTTTGAGAGTAAGTATTCTCTAAATACTTGCTGTCCACACCCAGATTACCATCACTCTGATACACTTCTTTTTCCCTGTCTTCCTCTATAGCTGTCAATTCATTCACTTCTTTTTCCCTGTCTTCCTCTATAGCATTCGATTCATTCACTTCCTTTTCCCTGTCTTTCTCTATAGCATTTGATTTGTTCACTTCTTTTTCCTTGTCTTCCTCTATAGCATTCGATTCATTCACTTCTTTTTCCCTGTCTTCCTCTATAGCATTCAATTCATTCACTTCTTTTTCTCCGTCTTCCTCTATAGCATTCAATTCATTCACTTCTTTTGCCCTGTTTTCCTCCATAGCATGTGATTTATTCACTTCTTTTTCCCTGTCTTCCTCTTTAGCATTCGATTCATTCTTTCTGTTGTCCTCTAGCCCCAACAGCAAATCAATCACAATATCCTGCACTCCCTTACTTTTTACAGAAGATGGTAATTTTCTGTTTGGCATTTCACTGCAATTGCCTAAACAATCCAACTTAGCAGCCTTAGTACATGAGGAGGATGAAGGAAGAGGAGCCTCCTTGCAATTCCCTTCCTTACTTTCCTGTAGAATTTGAGATAATTTCTTCACCTTCGTCTTTCCTTTCCTCTGCATCGGCTTTTCATCAGGAAGCGAATCTAGTGTCTTCCACCAATCAGAATATTGAGTGGTAATATCTCCTTCAAGCAATCGAGGAGGTATATAGATTCTCAAACCATGAAGCGGTTTGTCATAGCTACTCCAAGCAAGTTCAACATCAGCATTCAATCTAGGAATGGAAATCGGAATATCTTGATCCATTCCGAATTGCATTGCTACTCTATGAGGTAGGTATTGCTTAACACAATTCACACCCACCAACTCACACACCCTCAAACACACCGCGAATGACAATAATTCCTCATCAACCTCAGAATCCACCAACACCCACATTTCCTCATCACAATAAAACTTAGGAAATTCCCAATTTTTGACATACAAAGCATAAGGCCTCCACAAAAACTCACCTCCAGCAGACTCAATTTCAACCCTCAACCTCCCATTTTCCACACACTTCACACCGTGCCAACGAGCCAATCTCGGCTCACCATGAACAAGGGGTTCGGGTTTAGGCCCTAATGCCCGAAACCTCTCCCAAGCCCAAACCTGAACCAATTGAAAGGGTGCCAAAAGAACAGGCTTTGAACCATCACTTTGACCATCATCACAGTTCAAACTTACAATCTTCTTCTTCAACAAACTCAAATCTCTATAAATTAAAGCTAACACAGCAGGAGCAAGCGCGATTCGAGTACCTCTAGCAAGACTAACAGCAATGTGATAAACATTAAAGCAAGAAAAAACATACCTCGATAACCATAAAACAATCAATGCCACATTTTCCATTTCACCACCATAACCCTTGAAGTAATTCATCCATTCAAGATGACTAACTTGAGATACATCACTATCTTTCTTGATCTTTGCACAAGCATCCTTCAACTTTTTAACAATCTTATGATCATCTGCAATATTACCCGAGTTTTCGAGGACCAAAAACCCGAAAACTGAGAACCCTCCAAGGATCATAACATCCTCCAAAGTTATAGTAGCTTCACCCCAAGGAAAAACAAAAGTATTAGTTTCAGGGCACCATTTTTCAACCAATCCAATGATTAACTCATTATCCTCCTTAATTTCATAAGTTGAGCACCTAATTGCATCATATATTCCAGCTCTTTTCCAACTCAATTCATGGGTTTTCTGCAGATTTTCAACCCAAATATTCCATGATTTATTGGGTTTTAACGTACCCTTGAAAACAACATTTTGTTTCAGCTTTTTTGTGTTGGAATTTGAAGGAAGACAAAGAGAAGGGGGTTTAGGAAGAAGGTGATTAGTTGCGTTGTAAATGGGTTTCAAGAAATGAGCTTTTCTAAGGGTTGGTAATCCTTCATTTGTTGGTGGAATCATCAGATTTTCTCTCTCCTCTACAATGGAGTTTTCTTCCATCACTCTGAAATTTACACCGTACTAATTTGCTATACTGGTTTTCTGGGCTGAAAGATCATTTTGGTAACTGGAAATTAGAATATGGTTCGACTCATTTTTCCCTTTTAGATGTCAGCTCAAATTCAGAATACTGTACGAGTATAATAATGGCATTTTTGGCATTTGAGCTGCTTTTTTTCTTTTTTTTTTTAACATTTTTTATTTTTGTGTAAGGAGAGATGCTGGAATAAGAATACGGGTCTATGCTACTCCTCCCTTATACTTCATCACCACATCATTTTTCAAAATGTGTGTCAGTGGCTAATTTAATTATCATTTGAGAACTTTTGGTTCCCATTTCTAAAATTGACAATACTTTCAACATACAAAAAATACTACAGATAGGGAATTTATAACAAAAACACATGCAGATCCAATACAAGAAACGTTTAGAGTTTATTCTGATTTACTAAACTGAACTGGATATTTTATTTATGAGAGGAGGAAATTAAGAATTAAACTGAATTGAATTGACCAGAACTTAAGCTGAAGAGAACATACCCTTAGTTATAAAAAAAATTATTTTTTTATGGAATACTTTCTTCATTTCTGAAAGGAATAACATTGAAAATAGGTAAATAATATTAATGTAAATAGAAATAGTTGCATTGGAAGTATGTAATCATTTTAATAGTAAATAAAAATAGATTATACATACATTGGAAGTAGGTATGTATGAGGCGAAATGTGTAAAACTAGTTTACATTAATTTAGAAAATAATTAAAACGTAACAAACCAACAATTAAAATGAACAGCCCATCTTGTGTGCGGCCAATCATACCGTGTGGCCACTTAAAGTAACTCCTATAACATTGATTAAGTAACCCCTATAATACCGATCGAGTAACCCCTATAACACTGACCGAGTAACTCTATAACAATGACGAAGTAACCCCTTTAACAGTGACCAAGTAACACTCATTACACTAGCGAAGTAACCTCTATAGTGGATGGCCACACAGTATGGCCAACCACATATAAGACTTTGTGTAAAATGAAATGCTTAAAATGACACACGTAACATTAACGGAGGGAATGTTTCGTATTTTAGTATTGTTTCAGGGCCTAATTATTGTTTGAAATAGTAGAATGTATGCCCTATGCCCACATTCATTTTTTTTGTTCATGGTAAGCAGTCAGCATAATAATTCAAAAAGCATAATAATTCAACTATAAATTTCGTTTAATGCCATTTCATTTAATTTTACGGAGTATCCTATATATAATGATCATTAATTGTGTTTGCCAAAGAAAAAAAAAAAAAAAAAAAAACATAATTAATTGCAAATCAATGAATCTACTCTTAACATCCACCTTCTTTAATTCACAAGCAAGTGTTAGGTTAGGCGCACTACATTAAGGCGAAAAGGCTACACATACATTGAATGTCCGTGGCTCCCATATACATTGTGACATGACATCATTTCATTCTGTTCAGCTTAATTTCAGTTCCATTTAATTCAGTTCAGTTCCTAATTTCATTCTCTTTTATATTATTCATTTCAGCTCTATACAGTTCAATTCAATTAAACCCCAATCAGTTCAGTTATTTTCAGTAAATCGAAACATGCCCTAGGTTTACCCCATGTATTTTTTTAAGTACATCACTTTTCCAACTTGTCATCAGTTTCATTGCAAAAAAAACGAAAAATTTACTAATTAAAGGCATATTTAAAGTTTGTATTTTGTAAATTGCACTCACTTTAAAAAAATGCAAACTTTTCTATAAAAATTTGTACCTAGTATATGAAATTGGTGCAATCGAACAAGACATAATGTTTCTTTAAAAGCTTTAAAAAAAAAGTCATACTTACCTCCATTTCTTTTTTATTAGTTGACATTTTTCTTTTATCACGATTGTCAAAGCACTATTTTAATGATTAAAAGTCTCAATTATCTACATTGTAAAGTATAAAAACTAGATATTAATAAAATATACTCCCTCCGCCCTCTTTTGATAGTCCCTTATAGGCAAATTTTAGTCTCAAAATGTTCACCCCATTTGCTTTTTTCAACAAGTATTAATATTAATTTTTTACTAAAATTCTCTTCAATTTGCAACAATACTTGTGCAAATTTAAATTTTCCATGTAAATTTTGTTTTTCCATGTACTTTTATTACTTACTCTCTACACTTTTTTGCTTACCCAATGTTAATTTACTTTTTCAATGTACTTTTACTATTCTTATTTGTGTTTATTAATTCCCATGAAAAATGCCTATAAAAGACTATCAAAAGGGGATCAAACAAGACTTTATTTGACTATGTTTTATCATAATTATAAACCACAAAAGCTAATTAAAATGTATTTTGTGAATAGTACGAAAGTCAAATAATATTCCTATTAACCATATAAAACGGAGGAAGTGGTAGACATGATTATTTTTCAGAAAATGAAAAAAAAAATTAAAAGATTGATTTTTCTAGAGAAAATCCAAGAATTTCTTAGAAGTCTTAATCTTAAACCATAATTTTGATCAATCTCACCCAAAATTACCTGTCGTCTAATCAACCCTTTAACCTAAAAATAAAGCTGATAAAAAAGAGGGTCAAGTATCTTGATCAATTTCCTCCAAAAAAAAAAAAAAAAAATGATTAATTAAAGCTCCTTCAAAATTGAAATTCAAGGTTGAAATTGCAGAAAACCCACCAAGAATTTTGGTAAAAAAAAAGTGGTATTCATGAATTATGATGCACTTACTAGTTCTAATACCATCCGGTTAATCATTAGAGTAGCTGAGAAATGGTGCCTAATACGAACACTTTCTTTTTCTTTTGGAGTAAATGTAGCATTACTTTGGAAGATGTCATGGTTCTTTTGAGGGTTTTTGGTTTTCGGGTTTTGGGTTTTACGAGTCAAGATCAATTTGGTATTACACAAGGATAATGGGGAGAATTTCAGTGGAAATTGATTGAAGCTTGTAACAGAATCAAGAAAAAAAAAAACATGATCTTCATCAAGTTATTTAATGCAATGTGGGTTTTCTTGTTATGTAGTTGTCGAGGTATGTGTTTACATTGAATTTATACTTTATGATTGTGTTGGTTGTATTGTACATTGCTGTTAATCTTAGTAGAGGTACTAAATTTGCGCTTGCCCCTGTTGTTCTAGCTTTGATTAATAGAGAATTGAGGTTAATGAAGAATGTATTGTAGTTTTTCAAGCGAGATGGTGAACTATATGATGGCTCAAAGCTTGTTCTCTGGGCAATTGGGCACCCTTTGAACTTGTTCAGGTACGGGTTTGGGAGAGGTTTCTGACATTAGGTCCGAAACTGGTGTCTCTTGTTGCCCATGGTGAGCCTTAGAGTAGCTTGTTGGCACTAGATTAGGGAGTCGAATCGAGGATCTTGAGATTGGACATAAGGTCTAGTGGAGATGATTTATTGAAGAATTGGGAATTTGCTAATTTCTATTATGATAAAGTGAAGTGGATTTTGGTGAAATCTGAGGTGGATGGGCATATTTTGTCATTTGCAAGGTGTATGGGAGATTGTGAATTTGGTAGGTGTTGATAGTGGTAAGCAATACCTTTCACATAGAGTGGTAATCCACTTTGCATATTGGACCGAGATATGTCCTTTTCCGTTTCTGGATCGAATGCTGATTATGAACCTGCCCTGCCTGGAATAGCTGTGACAAACTGCTTGATGGTTTTAAATTGTGTTTATCCCCTCGATTATTCGAGGGAGATGTAACGTTGCAGTATGCTGAGTGCTGGAGGACACCGTTGTTTCTCCCTGTTGACTTAGATAGGTGGAAGAGAAGCTCAAAGAAACTGAAGAAAGTTTCTTAGTTGTAGTCTTGTAGATGTGGATCATGAAGACAACAAGTGGATACAATCTTGCTCATCTTATAATACTGTAGGTTTAGATTCTCTTGGTAGTAACAAGGTAATGCAAGATGAAAGCTCTTCGCCTTGGAAAGCAATAACTTGGTGAAGATATTGCAAGTAATCTTGGGGCAAGGATAAAAAAACACAGCAAATACTTGATCATTTTGGGGGCAGTGCTATAGATAAAAACAGAGAAAAAGGGCTGAATAATTTCTGCATGAACTTAGGTGAGGATACTTGTACTCATCATGAAGGTAATGGGAGCTTATGTGGGCCTGTGGGTCAGAGGCCGTAGAGCTACTGATTCAGGTGAATACCTAGTCTAGAGCACTAATTGAAGACGAACAAGGTGAAACAAGGGAAGGTGCCAAGTCAAAGCAAGTGAATAGTTCACATGACAATCTTGTGATTCTCAGTGATAAAGAAGAGAATGGTGTTTGTGATTGCTGTTGATGATAGAATTTGCTTGCTTGCGAGGATGGATGCTGCTCTGCAAGCAGGTAAGCTAAGTCCAAAAAATGCAAGTATACATTAATCATAAGTCAGATTTGGAAAAAAAAAATACTCGTAAAAAATGTTTAGTAGTGACAGGTAACTTATCTAGATCATGTGTATATATATTCAGAAGATCATGTACAAGTATATATTTATGGAGCATTGCAGTAAAAGAGAAAAAACCCTAAGGAGTATGGCTTTGGGTCTTCTATTGTAAAATTAGATATAATTTAAGTTCTGCGACCTTTACTTTAAAACATTAGTCACTCTAGCAAATCTAAATTAATTTGCTGCAGTTCAACAGAATCTCAGAAGAGTAAACAGAAGTACTTGAAGATGATCATTCTATTAATGGAATGCTGTTAATTATTTATATAGTTGGCAATGGTGATACTGTTTGATGCTGTGGGCCTGTGAAGCAAGTTTCCCTGAGTTGCTTATCTTTATTATTATTCCTAAGCTAATAATACATTGCTTGATTCTATGTCCTGTTTTCTATGCTATTCATCTTTACGCATTGTCATTTTGCTTGTGTTTGTCTGAGAACTGTAATTTCTGAATCTACTTGAGCTTGAACTTTAAATTATAAAGGAGGCTGCTACTAGCCTATTAATACAACTTAAAGGTAAGAATTCTGAACTATAAACCCACTGCCATTTAGCAAGCGAACTAGCCTTCTAATTCTCTATTTTTTTTCACCTTTTATATTCGTGATTCACACTGCTACGTCCATGAAAACTTTCCAAAATTTCTCAGTGGCCACAACATGCACTGATATGAATCGATTTTATTAAACAATAACTGTGATGAAAAGGCATTGTATGTACATGTGATTATATTCAGGCTTTTCATTTACCAGATTATGAAGTCATACAGATTATACGGTTATACCCCAGGGTGAAAGTGTAGTACTGATTGCATTATCATGGGATGTAATACCATGATCATGTATGTTGTACTTATTATAAGAGTATCATAGGAAAAGAACATATAACTGTGGTTTTATTTTATGTTTCATTATTAATTTAGATATACCTTGAGTTGGTAAGATCAGATTTGATCTATTGGACTGACAAGAGACCTAAAAATGAAAACAGAACAGAAGATTTATTGTGATAATTTGCTGTACTTATACCGAAACTCAGAAATCAGAGTAATGAAAATGCTTGAACCAGATACATTACTGCAGAAAATGAAATCCTTTTAGATAAATGATGTTGATTTTTTAAGAAATTGGAGCTGATGATTAGTTTTGAGGCCGTGAAGCTAGTTTTCTGTTAGTTGATCTTGCAATCTGCAACATTTATCATATTCACATACTAGTTTTTAAGAATTTATGCACTACTAAAACTGAAGACGTTATAAATTCCTTCAGATATCTTTGCTTATGCAGAATATTCAGGTCCTTTTGGCTTTCATTTCTTGATTCATTTCTCTTTCGTATTGTGTTGGTTGTGTTTAATTCCCTTGTAGTTTCTGAATTAACTTGATTTGTACTGAAATTTATATGTCTTAGAAAGGAGGCTGCACTGGTCAAGTCTACAAGTATGAATTCTGACGCTGAGACACTGAGAAGAGTGAGAACTTCCAACTAAGTGAGCCATTTGTCTCCTATTCTCATTTGTAAATTATTGGCCTGGCTCTTTGAAAAATCCTTAATTATTCTCAAAATAATTTCTATGGCCAATAATCATTGACATATATCGAAGAAAAAACAGTTAAATTATTGACATATATAACTTGAGAAGTTCTGCAACCATTAGCTGCATGGCCCATCAGATCAAATTGGTAATGGAAAAGCACATTAATATACTAAGGCAAATCTAGAGTGATTTGATGTACTTAAACAAAATCTTAGAAAGAGTAAACAGAAACACTTGAACAAATATATCCTGCAGCTTGTGATTTGTTTCTAATATCTTTATTGTTTATAATTTATATAGTTGGCAATAATTATACATTTTAATACTGTGAAGCAAGTTTCCCTGAGTTGCTTATCTTTATATCTGCATTATCTATCATTTCTAAAAGCACGTTGCTTAATATTATGTCCTGTTTGCTAAGCTCTTCTATCACTATGTTTATATGGTTTCGATGGATTTCTTTCTTGTTTCATGTTGCTTGTGTTTATTTTTCTTGCCATTTCTGAATCAACTTGAGTTTGCACTTTTAATTATAAAGGAGGCCACTACTAGCCTACTACAGCTTACAGGTAAGAATTCTGAACTCTAATCCCACTGCCATTTTAGCATGCACACTAGCCTTCAAATACTCTAATTCGTTCACCATTTTATATCGCTTGAGTGACACTGCTATATCCATAAGCTTCCGAAATTTCTCACAGTGGCCACTACACTCTTTGACATGATTCAATTCAATCAAACAATAAACTGCCAAATGAGGTGAAAAGTGTCAATATCTGATGTTATCAAGGCTTTTCATTAACCAAATTATGAAGTCATTTAAGATGCTACCCTAGGGTAAAGGTGTAGTATTGATTTGGTAACTGTGTTTAGGCTATCATGGGAAGTAATACCATAGATGATGATTATGTCTGTGCTTAATACTGTACTTTTTTTTTTTCTGAGCATCATAAATAAAGAACACTGAAGGTTTGTGTTTTTATGTCACTTCTCATGATAAATTTAGATAAGCCTTTAGCTAGTAAGATCAGTTTGACTTGAACAGAAGAGTTATAATTATTTACTATACTTATAAGTTCTAACTCAGAAGTCATAAAAACAAGCTAGAATACTTGAACCAAATATATATTATTGCAGCATATGATATCCTTGTTGGTGATTGAGTTATTATTTTTATTTAACATTGATGAATGATAATACTCTCTGAAGTTATGAATGTGTTTTGATCTCGCAATCTGCAATACTTGTCATTTTTCAGGTAAAAATTTCCAATATTCATCATCTTGAATCTGAAGATGAAGTAAGGTCAGAAATTCCAAGGTATCTTTCCTTATACAGAGTCTGTGACGCTCAATCCATATATCTCTTGTATTGTGCTGGCTGTGTTAGTTCCCCAATTTTTTTCCCTGATCTAACTTGAGTATGTGATGAACTTAATTTGTCTTATGGGTATAAATTCTGATGTTGGGAACTAAGAACTGTAAATGTAGCGAGCCACTCACGTCCTCCTCTTGAATTAGAATCTGATAAATTGTATTGAAAAAGAATTTCAGTAAACAGATTACCATATGGAGTCATTGAGAATTTGAGATGTTCACATAGTGTGAAGCTATAGTCACATTGTAGGATTTAATGGTCTAAGCCTTTTAGGCAGTTGGCTGTGATAAAAAGCTGAACGCCTTAGAAGACACCCATGTCATATAAGTTACGAGTACAGGTGAAATGAAAAAGAGATAATTACAGATTAATTTGTAGCTGTCTTTCAGGTCAAGGAAACATTTAGCTGGAAATATGTATGTGACATTGTGACCTTGTAATTTCAGTACTAGCTTATAGTGAATTTTAGATATTCAGCTTGATAAACCCTTTTCAAGGTGCTTTTGGTTGAGCTTGTATCATTTAACTGATTAGAAGATTTTAAATGGTTAAGTTACCAAGGATTAGTATTTCTTGTATTGACATTTTGACTTGTATGAAAGCTGCTATAGTACAGAAGAACATGAATACAAATGAAACTGCCTGAAGAATTGTGCACGGGAATTCACTTAATACACATGTATAACGGACACTCATTTATACGCAAGGAGCCAAGGATTGTGTGACAATGAAAAGTATAACAGATTCTTTTACTTGTTTATAGGCTTATCATATTATTTTCATTTAGTCATGTAAAGTGTACCTAATGCCTTCATCAGAGTTGAGGACTAAAAGTAAATTTGTTTACAGAACCTTATAATACTAATAGTTTTCATCATTGACTAGATAGTACAGGTTTTTTATATGACCAAATGTCTAAACGAAGACCTTGGTAGAGGTATACTTGACCCTATAATAAATTTTGTACCACATCACTTGGATTGGTGATGTAAATTTGCATTAAATGAATTGAATACTTTAGTACTCCGTATGTGGAACGTTATCGTTGAAAGTGAGGATGAGGGCGAAGGAAGAGTTGTTTTTAAAAAGTAGGATGAGGACGAGGATGGAGGACCAAGGAAGTATGTGGAACGTTAGTTGAAAGTGAGGGCGAGGACAAGGACAAGGACGGAAAAAACATAATCGTGTGAGATATGGAGTATTGTCTAAGTAAACATAAATATACAGAATAGATGTTATTATGGAGTAACAACAAAATTTAAGAAACAAGTCATAGAGTTTTTCTTAAATTTATATGCATACACAGGCCCACAACTGACTACTTTTACTTAAATAGAACCAGTAGGAGCAGACGAGCTACTGTACAGGCTGTGAGCAATTGACCATCCTAGCACAAAAATGGTAAAACTCAGTTTGATTTATGAGTTTTTTGTTTACTATAAAAGGCAAATAAAGTAACCAAAAAAAGTGAAGATAAATTGATTCTTTATTGTATGTAATATCAGGTAAATGCATTAAGTCATCTCCAAGGTCCCAAAAACAAGACAGTCTCCAGAAAAAAAATATGGAAGAAGAAAACAACATGATAGTTGAAAGAGAAGAGCTCATGATTTCATCCATTAATGGTGGATTACCAACTTTCAGAAAAGCTCATTTTCTTAAACCAGTTTCAAACCCCACAAATCAACCTCATCCTGATCTTTCTTCTCTCTGCCTTCCCTTAAACCCAAGTTACATACAGCTAATTAGTAAAAGGGTTAGTTTTCATGGGATGTTAGGACCACTCAAGTCATGGAAGTCATGGGCTGATAATATGGAGCAAGCTCATCGAGAAACATGGAAAAAAGTCGGAATCTTCGAGGCGGTCCGGGCCTCAACATACCACATTGTGAAGGATAGTGAGTTGATTATAGAATTAGCTGAGAGGTGGTGTTCTGAGACCAACACGTTCTTTTTTCCTTGGGGTGAATCCACCATTACTTTGGAGGATGCTATGATTTTGGGTGGATTTTCTGTTTTGGGAAGCTCTGCTCGAAGTCATTCACGGATTATGGAAGGTGCAGATATCCTAAAGAAATTGACTGTTGCAAGGAAAAAAATCGGTAAAAGTAATAGCTTTCATGTTTCTCATAGTAAATGGATGAGCTATTTTAGGGGAAAAGGTGGTGAGATTGAGCATGTTGCATTTGTTGTTCTATGGTTGTCAAGGTATGTTTTTACTACAAATTCATATTGTAGGATTTCCCCTAATGTTTTTTCCATTGCTATTAGTCTTACTAGAGGTACTTGCATCGCGCTTGCCCCAGCTGTTCTAGCTACTATATATAGCGATTTGAGGTTACTGAATGAAAAGATTGTAACCTGTAAATGTAATGGTCAAGATGATGGTTCAAAACTTGTTCTTTGGGCACCCTTTCATCTGGTTCAGATATGGGTTTGGGAGAGGTTTCCAACATTAGGTCTGAAACCGAGCTCTTGCCCATGGGCAGCCTAGAGTGGCTCGTTGGGAGAAGATTAAGAAATTGAAACTCGGGATTTTGAGGCTGATTTTAGACTCCTCTACTGGGAAAATTTCTTGTGGAGGCCTTATGCTTTACATTTGAAGAACTGGGAATTTCCCAAGTTCTATTGTGATCAGGAGATGTGGGTTTCGGTAAAACCGGAGGTGGATGAGCAAATTTTGTCATTTGCAAAGTGCTTGAGGACTTGTGTGTTGGTAGGAGTTGATTGTATGGAGCAATATCTTCCACAAAGAGTTGCAATGCAATTTGGATTGGATCAAGATGTTCCCTTTTGCCATCCTAGACCAAGTGTTGTTTCTGAAGTTGCTTGGAATAGCTATGACAAACCACTTGATGGTTTGAAATTCTATTTACCTCCTCAATCGTTTGAGGGAGGTGTTACCTTTCAATACTATGAGTGGTGGAGGACAATGTTGTCTGTACACGATGACTGTGAGTCGTGGAGAAGAAGCACGACGAAACTGAAGAAAGATTCCAAAGTAGTTTCTGATGCTGATTATGAATGTTCAAATTCTGTTGGTAGTAGCAGCAGAAAATTGCAAAATTTTAACTCTTCGTTTTGCAAAGCCAATGCACCTGGTCAGGCAAGGCCAGAGCACGCAGACACATGCAAAGAGAATGTTGTGGCCGAAAAGGAGAAAAGACAGGTAAATCAGAACAATATGAACATGAGTGAAGCAAGCAAGTCTTCAAAGGGAAATCATGAACATCTTCAAAATGAAACTCATCTTTCTTGGTTATTGCATGCTTGTAATGAGGCTATGAGGTCAGAATTTGCTGGCAGCATAGCATCTGAAACTCAAGAGCATGTTTCCAATGAAGTTGGTTTGGTTAATGTGATAATTCCATTAATAGGAGTAAAGGAGGATGAACAAAAATTTGAGTGTCACGGTATGGAGCAAGAAAAAGAAAAAGAGGTGAATGAAAGTTACATCAACACGGGTGAGGACACTCGTACTCATCCTGAAGGTGATAGAAGCTTATGTGGGGCAGAGCCATTGATTCAGGTGAATACCTTGCCCAGAGCATTAGTTGAAGGCAAACAAGGTGAAGCAAGAGAAGATGCCAGCTCGAAGGAAGTGAATAGCTCACATGCCAATCTTGTGATTCTCAGTGATGAAGAAGATAATGGTGATTTTGATACTTTTGAAGTGCAGTGTCTTGCAATTGATGCCAGGGTTAGTCGGCTTGAGAGGATGTTTTCTGCTCGACAAGCACGTAAGGCACATTTACTGAAGTCTAAAAATGTAAGTATACATTAAACAATAAGTCGGATTTAGTATGTGTAGATGTGATAGGTAACTTATCTAGATCATGTGTATATATTATCAGATCATTCTACTTCCTCCGTTTCATTAAAATTGCAATACTTACCTATCAGAGTATTGCAGTGAAAGCGAAAAGACCCTAAGGGGTATGTTTTTGAGTCTTAACATTAAATTCAGATGTAACTTGAGAACTGTAACCGTTATCTTGGTGGTTCATTAGATCAATTTTGTAATGGAACAGAACATTGATCTACTCAAGCAAATCTAAAGTAATTTGTTGTACTTCAACAGGATCTCAGAAGTCAGATTAAACAGAAATACTTGAACCATATATATCCTGCAGCATGTGATATCCATTCAAATAATTGTTGTTATTATTAATTTATATTTACTAATTGGCAATAATAGTACTGTTTAATGCTGTGAAGCAAGTATTTTTTGAGTTGCTTGTCTTTGTACATCACTTAACTATTATTCCTAGAAGTATATATATTGCTTGATTTTATGTCCTTTTTGCTATGCTCTTCTGTCAACACTGCTATTTTAGCAAACAGCTTACAGGAAAGAATTCTGAACTTTAAACCCTCTGCCATTTTAGCAAACACTCTAGACTACTGATACTCTAATTGGTTTAACTTTTTCTCTAATTTGAGTCACACTGCTATATCCATAAACTTCCGAAATTTCTTACGGTGGCCACTGGCTACAACACCCATTAACATGAATCCCGATTCGATCTAACAAAATACAGCTAACTGTGGTAAAAAGCCATTGTATATGTGATGCAATTAAGACTTTTCATTACCAGATAATGAAGTCATTTATGATGCTATACTAGGGTGTAGGTGTACTTATTTTCAGAATATCATAGATAAAGAACACTAAAGATTTGTGTTTTTATGTTAGTTCTCATGATATATTTAGATAGGCCTTGAGCTGGTAAGATCAGATTTGAGCTAAACAGGAGAATTGTTATTTACTTGTAATTAAGTTCTAACTCAGAAGTCATAATAACAAGAATACTTGAAACAAGTTGTTATAATAGATCTGCAGGCAAGGCCAGAGCGCGATTGTGGCCGAAAAGGAGGAAAACCAGGTGAATCAAAGCAATATGGACATGGGTGAAGGAAAGCAAGTCTTCAGAGGAAAATCATGAACATCTTCAAAATGAGATTCATCTTCCTAGGTAATTTCATGCTTGTAATGAGGCTATGGGTTCAGAATTTATTAGCAGCAGTAGTGACATGCCCATCAGAAACACGCCATCTTGCAGGGGCATCTCATCTAATTAAAAGTCAGGAGTATGTTGCCGTCATATTAGGCTTGCTGACAAGATGAGTACCTTGACCAGGCTCGAAGAGGATACAGGACATCGCGAAAGCAACACTATGGTGCAAAACAAGGAAAAACAGGTGCTTATGAATTTGGATGACAAGACTCAAGCTCAGAATGAAGGCAATGGAATGGAGTATTAAGTAGGGATAAACTACTGATGATGGGGTCTCAGGTGTAACAGAATTACATCTTATTGTGTCATGTGAATGTATGATATCCTTTCTAAATACTATAGTAATGTTGATTTTTTATGTACAGAATTGGGAAATGATGATACCTCAAGCATTATTTCAAAAGTATTGTAAATAAAAATCTAAAAGATTAGGGTTTGTTTGGTATCATTTTTAGTTTTTAGTTTTCTGTTTTTTTTAAAACTAAAAACCAAAAACTGGAAACAAGAAAAAGGTGTTTCCACTTTTTTGTTGTCAGTTTTCAAATTTATCATAATTTTAATAAGTCTAAATAATTTTTAATTCATTATGTGGCATATATAATATACTTTCAAAAACCAAAAAATAGAAAACCACAGCAATGCCAAACGAACCTTAAAAGGATCTTGTTTTTATATACTATACAAGTACAAAATAGATATCCATATTTCTAAATAGATACCATACTCATGTAGAGATGTAGTGGATGATTAATTAGTTTAGATGGTTAAAGTTTCGAACAGTTATACTCAATACATCACTAACCCTTGTGGCTCTCATGTAAAAATCACGTAGTACTAAATTATGTGCCAAGATCTATTGTTTTTTCCATATAAAATTATCCTGAAACAAGTTTTCGAATATTTTTGCATAACTCTTAACTCCATTTTGAATCATTGTATTTGTAAATTCATTAAGTACCGATACTAATATACACCTCCATGGCTGATCGCTCCATCACCTAATCTTTCTATGCATTTTCCCCGTAATTCATTCTATTCCCTTCATATTTTATAACAAACTCCGTTTTCCTTTTAAGGCGGTATTTTATTACTTACTTTATTTCCTATATTTGAAACTTTTAACAAAATTTTATTATTTTTCACCTTATTAATGGTCCCTCATATACAATTCTCCCCATTTTAATTACACTTTTGTTTTTTCAGTTTTTATTCTTTAAACAATTTTTTTTTAATACATTTCCCCCCTTACCCCTTTTTCTATCAGTCAATCAAATTGTTTAAAACTATATGTCAGTCAAAACATATAGTTAAAAAAAATATGTCAGTCAAAACATAACACTTAAAAAATGGAGGGAGTACTTTTTTTTCTTTTTTTTTTAACCTCAATTAGGAAGAAAAGTCAAAGTTGTACATTATGAATGAAAACAATAATTGATGAGAGAGAGAAAAAATAAGTTGGAAAATTTATGAGAGAGATAGAAAGAACAAGTGGGAAGATGCTAACATCTATCTATAACTTTATACTAAAGGCGAAACCAGGAATGACACATGTCATTTCCTGGTTAAAAATTTTCCCTCCAAAAGTTTCTTTTTTATTTTTTATTTTTATTTTTTTTTGGCCAAAGCTTCTTAGAGAAGTTTTTAATACAAACTATGCAATAATAATTCACTTCCTATTTGATAAGTATATCTTATTTATATATGCAATAATAGTTTTCTATCTATAACGTTGTAATGTAATTCATAGTTATATTTATTAGTCATGCATATATTATTCTCTCTGTTTTCTTTAGTGTGATAAATTTTTTAATTTTTTTTTTGTAATTACAGAACATTAATTTCATCCTATTTTGCAATTAGGTATAATTTTTTTATAATTAAATAGCAGTCTTAAGCTAATGATAAGTATTAAAAATTACCGTGCATGGCACGGGACTTAACCTAGTGTAAGATATGTGACAATCTTATACTAACATCAATTTTATAGATAGGACAATCTTTTAGAATTCGGGTTAAAGTCAGAGTCTTGTATTGGAAAATTCGATTTTAGTCCATTTTGTTATACAAACTATTAGGTAAAAAGTTGAAATTTTTATTACATCCATCTAATCTAATAACAAAATTGTTACCCATTTAACAAAGTTTTTATTTTCTTTAATCAGTTCAAAACTAAAAATTATTTTAAAAAATAAAAAAAATTGAGATTTTGTTTATACATATAATCATATACTCAGAATTTTTAAATTGTTTCTCATATATATGAATAACTCGTTAGATTATGTACCAATTTATTATATCCTAATTATGTAGTAGCTTATACCTCAAAACATGCATGTTTTCAAATAAGTTTACATTCATATGTACCTCCATCACTTTGCTATATCTATATCTATGTTTTTCTCCATTAATCTAATATTCTTATATTTTTAAAGATACGAGACAATCTTTTAATTCCATTAACTTTTATTACATGGGACAATCTTTTAAAGATGGAAAGATAACTACAAATAAAACCACCTTTGACACTTCTTACCACATATCCTTTTTCTTAAAGAAAAACTAACCCCTTTTAAATTAATTCTCTTCCTTGTACTACCACCACACTCCTTTACCTAGGAATGTAAAATACATGCAGTGATGTGTTGTCACCATTAATGTGTACCTTCAAATCAAATTCCAAAATAAAAAAACCCAAAACTAATTCTCATGACTACAGGTAGTTTTTGTTGGGCAGAAAGATGGCATAGAGTGAAAGTTTTGGAAAATTGTGAAGTGGGTTTGGTCACTGATCATGCATGTGGTGATTTTAATTGGAGGCCTTACTCAATCACTCTTGATAATAATTTCTCTCCAATTTACCTTAATCTTGATAGGCAGTCTAATGGAAGGTGTATAAGGGTTAGCCAATTGGTTGGATTGAATTGTATTGAGCCATATTTTCCTCATCGTGTAGCAAGGCAATTTCAAGATATCCCTGATACTATCATTTTTCGGAGTGAAAACACAAAAGAAATAGCTTGGAGTAATTACAATAGGGCGATTGTAGAGTTGAAGTTGCACATGCCGCCAAAGCTCTTCAAGGCAGGTGTTACACCCAATTACTTTGACTGGTGGAGTAAGATAAATAACGAAGGTATCACAAATATGTCGACTACAGAGGAAGATAGGCTAGAAAAGAATGATGAACTTGATGTCCCTCCTGGTTTCAGTCCAATTCAAAAAAGGGTAGTGACAAAAGCGGCTAATTCCTCTCATCAACATCAGCCAGGTTCCAAGAGGTCCAAACAATATACGAATTGTCTTGTAATTGATGCGGAGAGTAGTCACTCCAATGCTTCTCTAGGCTCTTCTTCCCAAATTAAAGGGCTATTAGGAGGTGTCGATGATTATGGTTCTGAAAATGCCCGAATATTGAATAGTAAATTTGGAGTGATCGGCTTTCACAGAACAAATAGAAGTGGGACCTTGTCAATAATCCATCAAGATAACCCTTCATCATCTTTTGTAAGGGATAATGCTATCATCCAGGAGAGGAAATGCAATCATCCAGGAGAACGTACAAAAGAAGGACTCACCCTTGAAGATGGAATTGAGACTAATGCTGGAAGTTCGATAAGAAGTTCTGTTATCATTAACAAAGAGGTTCAAATCAACATCAAAGGTATTTCTAGCTCTAATGAAGATATAGATGTTTTAGATCGTATAGTTAGATTACAGAAAGTTGTTGACTTGGTTACGGAAGCCAAAATCGGTAAGATCTAAAGGCTAAATAAAATAAGCCTGCTTATTTGATACTCTTATTATTGCCAGTCTTTCTGATTATGGTGTGTTATTACAATTTATAGAAGTATCTCATCAATTAACTTTATGTTAGCCGTTGTCATCTATCTTGTGCTTTGGAGTAATCTTTCATACATGTTATAAGTACTCTTATATTTTATAAAGTATTAATTAAACTTTGGATTATAGGCATGTTTGAGGTTGTATAATATTTAAAGTTGGTGGTAGTAGACCTGGAAATTAAATTTAGAATTTGTGTTATTAGAGCTTATAGTTTTACTAATTATCATATTTTTGTGTAAATATTGTTAATACTTTAATTGGATTATTTGTTCATGGATAAGTTGATTGACATCTTCACTAATTAGGATACTTTAATTTGAATTAGACGCATGATGAATATTTGGGTATTAAGCACAATCACGTTTCTTGATTTGCTAATCCAGGAGATATCAATCAACTAATTCAAAGTATCCTAATTAGTATTGAAGATGTCAATCAACTAATTCAAAGTATCCTAATTAGTGAAGATGTCAATCAACTAATTCAAAGTATCTTGGATTAAAAAATATATATATAAAAAAAATAATAAAATTCAAAGTATCCTAATTAGTGAAGATGTCAATCAACTAATTACAAAGTATCCTAATTAGCGAAGATGTCAATCAACTAATGCTATTCTAGATAGTGAATATGTCAACCAACCCAGTCAACATTGTCAAAACAATGAAGATCGTTTATCAACAATTACCTAGATTAAATTTACTACTCGCTACGTCATTTTTTAATCTTTACGTTTGGATTCTTTTTGTATTTTGAGAGAAAAAAGGTCAAAGTGTAATGATATTATACACTTTTGACTGACGAGGATCATCATCAATTGTTCTTTAATTCATTTGTGAATCCTTGAAACTAGCTTAGTAAATTTGAATGTTCTTTGATATTATACACTTTTGACTGTCGTTCTCATCCTGTCATCTTAACCTGACCTAATTTTAGCTCGATCTAATTTTAACCCTAAATGATTTTAAACCAGATTTAATTGTAAGGTCCCGTTCTCTCCACCTTATTTTTGCTGATATGAAATTATTTTTACTGAAACAAAATTATATTTGCTGAACTTAAATTATTTTTACTGAATTTAAATTAATTTTAACTGAAATTATTTTTGCTGAATTGAAATTATTTTTGCTAATTATCTATTATAATTCTTCTTTAAGAAAACTGAATTTTACTGAACTGAACTTATATTTACTAAAATGAAATTATTTTTACTGAACTGAACTTAATTTTACTGAACTGAACTTATATTTACTGAACTGAAATTATTTTTACTTAATATTATTTTTTTAAGGTGAAGAGAACAGGGCCTAAAACCAGGCCGATGCAACCTATTATTGACTATCCTTTTTTTTACTTAAACATAATTACTTATATACATTGATAATTTCATTAATCCTTAAGAACTTTCCTTTGGAAGGGTGCGCCGTGAGCATATCAATTTTAATTTTGTAATAATATAAAATAAAATACATTTCCTCCGTTTATATTTTCTTTCAACACAGTCTTGTGCCACGTGCTTTGAGTTTAAGGTTATATGATGTGAACGGACAAATTATTCAAATTTTTTTTACATACCTAATCCTACTCAATTCTCGTGCTAAACTTATTTTGATAAATGCACCTTACCTCTAGTAATCATCTCTGAAAACTAAGTGGCTAAAAAGGTGTGGTCCAAGTGAAAAAAATAGAGTAGGTATATTTCTTCAATTTAATCAATTTGAGTTTTTACTATACTTGTTCATCATAATCAGTATGTAGCTATCATCTATCAAATTGTCATTAGTCGTTCATTAGTTACTTATTGTCTTACTTAAATAAGTAAGTCATCAATAATTGAATTTTTATTTGGCTTAAAGATTAACATGGCACAAGAACTCATTTAAAGAGAAAACTAATACTTTGTAAGTATTAATGACACGATATGAAAAATGACACATAAATGATCTAATAGGGACCTAATACTGTAATAACTCAGTAATTACTAAAGTTTAAAACTGGCCTTATTTAAATATTGAATTTGATCAACCCGACCCAAATTCGGACAAACCCCAAAGAGGTTATGTATTAGAGTTGACCCAATAATGAATCAACCTTATCCTAATCAAACTTAACTGAGTTTAACCGAACTTGAAACACGGCCCAAAGCTCGAAACCCGGTCAAACTAGATTTGAACCCGATATGACTTTATATTATCCGAACCAAATATGAATCAATTTGAAGTTGATTTGACCCTGACTCAACAGATTTTGACCGTTGACCCGACACAAACTGAGGTTGGTTACAGGTAACCTTGACCCAAACATACCCAATTCGTTGTGGCCTTGTGGATCAATCCAAACTTCATCCGGTTACCCGAATTGACACCCCTATCATCGATGGCTAATTGAGTGAGGTTACGCGCTAATTATTGTACTTATTGCACTGTAAGAGTACAGATGGAACAGAATAGTCATCTATTAATGCGGTTTGAAGTGTAATTTGGTGAAACAGAAATTCTAGCTGATCACTACATCTTGTTGCAGCTTGTGATATCCTTTCTGAAAATTAATTTGAATGTTTCTGTACAAAACTGGAAATCGATGATACTTTATTAAGCCATGAATCTAGTTTGTGTGAGTTAGTTGGTCTTGCAATCTGCAATGTTCTTCATTTTTTCAGGTAAAAAAATTTACATGAATTCATGAAACGTGAGTTACTAATACTAAAGGTAAAGTAACTTTATGATTTTATAGCAAATTGTATAGGAAAAGAAATACATAAAAACTGAATCTTTCCTGGAGTATGTTATACTCTTTATAGCAATGATCTTACGAAAAATTCTAACATAGTCGTTGACTGTCATCTATTATATGTAACATTTATCCTGCTAAAAGTGTTGAGCATGGTTAATTACCTTCGGAAATATTCAAATTTGGATAATTAATCACACTTACATAAGAAAAATTCAGCTACCATTTCATGATTCAATAAATATAATCAAGTTTAGTCAGAGTTAGTGCAGGTAGGACAGCAAGACAGAAGAGATCAAAGAGCCTTAGCTTGCCACATCAAAACTAATGCTAGTATTTACTTCTGAATCTCCATCCTGTGTTCATGAGGAATATAAAAAGATTTCAAATTGCAACACATCTTAAAACTCATATTAACTTGCAAACAGCTGAATCTTTAGATTCTTTATTACTGTGCTGCAAGAACATAATAAAAAGGATGCTAGTCAGGTTTCTGTTTTGGTAAGAGACATTGAAACTTTAAAGATTGTTACAGATTCAGCTGTTAATATATTGTTAGTCTGTCAATTTCAAGTTGCGAAACAAGAAGCACCTCCAGAGTATTTGCAGAATGATTGTAACTTGTATGATCATGTTAAATACTTTGTATATCCTAATGCAGTAACAAGAGCATACCATAATAACCATATACTGTTATATATGCTTCAGTATAAACCATATATGTAGTACCTATTATGCGGCGAATAGCCTATGATTCAGATATAACCCTGCATTTTCATATCTGAGTCAGTTCGAAGTGAAGCATACCAGTTAACATAACATAATTCAATCTAACATTCTTCGGTTTAAAGTTCTGCAAGCTTAACTGAAATTCGAGGATTTTTGTTACTCGAGACCAAAGAGCTATATATACCACAGGTCATCAGCTTTGGAGTCAATGTCCATTACATCTACATAATATCTATGCTGCTGCTTCTCACTGTGTCTAACTTACTAAGTCTAATAGACTAAAACTGAGTAAATATCATATGATGTAGTGTTAAGTGTTACTGTTTTCAAACCAAAATGCAAAATTCTAGCTTATGAGGACCCAAACTTAGACGCTTTGTACATAGAAACTATTTTATTTAGCATACTAATCCTAGATTCAAGCTCAAGAAATCGTGCCTTAAGATGGCTGTCATTGCCATTTCCATTCCCTTCTTCGACATCAGCAGGTGTACTACTGCATATTTGCTTCATGACCACTTCCACAGTATCTTTGCCAAGATGATTGTCCTCAGCGAGCACTGAACACAATCTCTTAGTCTCTTCGCCTACAGGTGCCTCTATAGGTACCTCTTGCACATTTCCAGCTTCATTGAGGGCCATTGATGAATCTGAATTTTGAGAATGGCTATCTTCTGAACACTTGCTGCCACCAATTGTAATTGAATAGCTCCCTTCCTCCTTTTTACCTTCACCTTCCTCAACAACTGTAAGAGCACACATTCTTGCATCCTCTTGTCCATTTAATGTGACATTTGATGCAACTTCATTAACCACATTCAGAGGCCATTGAGATGTCATGCCCTCAAAAGATGAACAGAAAGGAGCCTTTCCAAAACTGCCTCCTATTAATTGAGACAGTTTCCTAACTTTCCTTCGACTTCTCTTTCGCCTATAGGTTATCAGTTTATCATCAAGATCCAAAGGCCTATACCACCTAGAATACTATACTGCACTGTCACATCTCCCTCAAACAATCTAGGAGGCAAGTATAACTTCAAACCTTCTAGTGATCTTGCATAGCTACTCCAAGCAAGTTCGAGATCAGCATTCGATCTAGCAACGAAATTTGGGATATCTTGATCCATTCCAAATTGTAATCCTACTCTTTGAGGCAAGTATTGCATCACACAATCAAAACCTATCAATTCACTTGCTCTCAAACACCTCACAAATGACAATAATTCTTCATCCACTTCAAAATCTAACAACACCCACATCCCATCATCACAATAAAACTTTGGTAACACCCAATTTTTTAAGCACAAAACATAAGGCCTCCATATAAAACTCTCAGCACAGACTCATCATCCAACCTCAAATTTCGAGTTTTGAGCTTTGTTACTTCGTGCCAACAAGCCAATCTCGGTTCACCCTGAGCTAAAGAGACTGGTTTCGGACTCAACTCCGGAAACCTCTCCCAAGCCCAGAGCTGCACAAATTGAAATAGTGCCCAAACTACAAGCTCTGAACCATCATCCACACCTTCCATATTATAAGACACAATCTTTTCCTTCAACAAAGTCAAGTCTCTATAAATTGAAGATAATACTGCAGGTGCTAAAGCAATCTTGGTACCCAAAGCAAGACTAATAGCAAAACCAATAATATTAGGATTAATTTTTGCATAAAATTTACTGGAATAAACATGCCTTGACAACCACAAAACAAGAAATGCAACATGCTCAATTTCACCTCCCATTCCCTTGAAATGATCCATCCATCCATAATGAGATAAACTATTATAGCAATTTTTGTAAATTACAGAGAAAGATTTGTGCAATTTACCCTCAATTTCAGCATATTTGTTGCTCTTGTGAAAAGAGGTAAGATCAGGAGAAACACCCAAAACAGGAAATCCACCCAAAACCATAATATCCTCCAAACTAATGGTGGTTTCACCCCAAGGAAACACAAATGTGTTAGTTTCAGGGTTCCATCTTTCAGCTAAACACATGATCAACTCAGTATCCCATCTAATGTTACAAGCCGACGACACGATAACATCAAAGATCCCAACTTTCTTCCAGATCCATTCATGGGTTGGCTTTAAATCATCAACCCATGACTTCCAACCCCTTAATGGCCTTAATCTACCCTTAAAAGACACAATTTTTTTGAGAGCTTTAAAGTTGATGTTAGGGTTTTTAAGTAGTGGAAAAAATGGGGTTTTGGGTAAAGGTTGAATCTTGGGGTTTAACAGAGGTTTAAGAAAATGGGCTTTTCTTAAAGTTGAGTTTCCGCCATCTGAATTTGGTGGAATCATAAGTTCTTCTCTTTCCTCGGTAATGGTGTATTCATCTTCTGAAATCTCACTTTCATTTTCATTTTCCAGAATCTTCAAAGCCATAATCTTGTTACTCATTCTTTTTTTGTTTTTTTTTGGGGTGTTTCCTCTGTTTTTCTTACCTACTCTTTGCAAAAGTGTTGGATAAATATGGGGGGAAATGGTTCCTTTCCCTTTTTTTTTCCCTTTATTCCTAGTTCACTTTTTTTCTATTTTTGGGTAATTTGCATTTTGCAAGTTTTACTGTGTTAGCATTGCTAAATAAGGTAAAGTGTGAAAATTGTAGGAGTTTGTAGGTACTACGCAGCGGAAATAACATATATGAATCATATTCAATAAAGTACCTAATCCAAGGATCGCATGCATAACACACAAGACACATAATCATACCTTTGAAGCGTGAATTCCACGAAGCTATTCGACAGGCAAATCAGGGAGAGAATAGAGCCCCAAGTGTTGCTCCTCTACTTAGTCCACGAGATTCGAACGAGCCGTCCACCAATACTAGATTGGTCGAGTGATTGAGGAAAACCGCGATCACCACCTTTTCGGACAACCGACCACCGCACGAACCACCACCACCACGAGACACCACCTGCGCCTAGGAGGAGGAGAGAGCCGTGAGAGAGGGAGTATGAGAGGGGGTTTGGTTTCGTGTTTGCTAATTAGGGTTTGATCTAAATGATTAGTCAATTCCTTTCATGCAAACCTAGGCACCTAGTCTATTTATAATCTCATTATAATTAGACTAGGGCACGAAGCCCAATAGCCTCTTAAAGCCCCATATGGCCGGCCACCTAGAGTGATGAGGCCCATGATGGGCCTCGTCCTCTAATGCTCGATCTAGCCCCTTTGTGTGACCTTATAGGATCCGTCCAATTGGGCTTTGGCCTATTTTACTAGTCCAAAGATCGTAAGTACCTCTAGCTATGGCAAAACGACGACCCAAATGTCCGGACTTAATTATCTCCATAATTTGATCCAATTATATATCTAGTAATTGCACACGACGAAGACATAACTCCTTCAATCTCCCACTTGTCTGAGACAAGGGTGCAATATTCAAATTCCTTAAGTCAATGTATATGTCGATTTGATAATATGATTGCATCACATGTCGAGATCATATTAATCTACAAATCGTTTCTTGAAATCTGAGTTAGAATTACAAAACCAAATGATTACTGAGTAATGCATTTGAACGCGGCCACGTATTTTCTGAATTCTCCCTCTTCAAGCGGCCATGACACATTTCCTAATTTAATAGGTAGACTCTATCCAATCTTGTGGCAACAAGCCTCCCACTCAACTTCTGAAATAACAGGGAAACACCCTTTATAATCTCCAGTTACGGGTAGACGTTTGAATGTACCACAATTATAATATCCATTGAATGAAATTAATGTTCCACTCATGTCAAAGGAATCCACTAATATATACGGAAGCTCTATACTTGAACTTCAAAGTAGGTCAATAGTTCGATCATGCATCATTCATGCATATCCAAGTGATTGACCGAGCATCACTATGCCCCTATAGCCCATGAAACTGTGCTCTCCAATTAATCTTACATGCTAGTCCATTCATTGAAATCATTTATGTCCATTTTAATGATTTCGAACTAGGAACTTAAAAAATATATGAATTTTGTTCACCTGTGGGGTTTCATTCAAAAGGTCATTAACCTAGTGAGCCCATCAATTCATAATTATTTTGGACATTTTATTTAATTTCAAACCGTAATTAAATAGGAGAAATAATAATTTCTATTTTAAACATAATTCTGCAAATTGATGTATTTCTCATGTAATATGTTTTCTCAAACATACACAACTAAAATTACATAAGTTGCTTCAATCCAAGACTTCAATATGACTTTCATACTTTAGTCTAAGGAAGGGGTTTAGTGATTTCTCACTTATAATAAAACTTTGCAGAACGTGACCTCCCGCTGGTCAATGATCTCATAACTGAGGCGATATCTCATATCCATTTGCTTGGATTTGTGATGTGACCCTGGATATAGCTTAATACACATATTATGACATTGAGCATGCAATAGTGCTCTGCTTTGAACTCTTCAAGCTCACTGTACTTCTCCATACTGACAAAATTGTGCATCTAGATCTAGATCAAAGTCTAGAATTATCTTGCCTGTTTGGAAAACTTGCATTTGTAAAATCTTTTGACAACTTGTTTATCTTTAATACCATAAACTAGAAAAATTCCTTTAGTGCTTCTCAAGTACTCAAGGATTTGTTCTTGGTAACTTTCGTATGCTTATTCTGTATTTTCTTGAAACTTGCTACACATGCACAAATCATATGTAACAACTTGCTTTGTACATTTCATGGCACATGTAATGGACCCTTTTGCAAAAGCATAAGGTACATTACTTTTACAACTCAACTCTACTAGCTTTTAAAGCGCTGAGTTTTACTGAGTGTAAAACCATGAGGCATGGGAAGAGATCCTTTCTTAGAGTCTTGCATCTTGAACTTGTCAAGAACCTTATCAACATAAGTCTCTTGATTAGGTCCAGTCATCCTTCAAGATTCACTTTGTGGATTTTGATTCCCAATATGTACTCAACATCTCCTAAGTCTCCCATATATAAACAATCTTTCTAACCATTGCTTGACTTATTCAAGCATTGATATATCATTTCATATGAAATGTATGTCAACTACATACTAGACTAAGAAGACCAATTGCTCCCACTAAACTTCTTGTCTCTACAAGATTTCTTATCATTCTTCCAAGGTAATCAAACTGTTTGATTTCCTAATGAATATTCCAACTCCCTAATGCTTACTTCAATCCATAAATGAATTTCTGAAGTTTGCAAAACTTTCTAGGAATTTCTGGAATTCAAAATCTTAGGTTGTATCATATACATCCCATCCATCAAGAACATTTCATGAAGGTGATTTTGATTTCCAAAACTAGAAATAATCCGAATAGGCTTACATAACTAATAGGTTTGACCCCATTTGCAAGACTATCATGGACTAGCACATCTTTACAGACATGGAGTCCATTCTGGATTTCTTGGCTTTAAGCCACTTCCTGAGTTGGCACTTGTCCAAAGCTTGTTTGTAGGTATGGATTCCAACCATTCCAATAGGAAAAATTTTAGAATCCACCTTATAATAGAATTGCAACAAACTGTTTGTTTTGACCCTAAGTAACCTACAATAGGTATGAGCGACAATAGAATTATTCTCTTCAACTCTTTGAAGCCTTTCATTCTAGTAGGACGATAGAAGTCTCGCTACTTGAATTAGCTTGCTTCGACACATGTTTTATCAAATTAGCTGATTTCATGCGCATTCGTCTCTAATGTAGTGTTATCTACATCCATTTGTTGCTCGTCTCGAATCTCATCGAGATCTAACTTTACTCCCACTTGGCTTTGTAGGAAGACATTTCTTTCTATAAAGACACTATCGCGAGCAACAAACATTTTGTTTCTACGTGATTGTAGGAATAACACCTTTGATTTAGGGTTTATTATGTCATCTTTGTAAACATTTTACATAGATTTCATACTCCCTCAATCCTGTTTAGAAAAGATTACTTTGGAACATTTCCAGTCTACAACATTTATGACGTCTTTTCAACTGCTTTGGTTAAGTTTCTGTTTAGTATATTCGCAATTGTTGTTGTTCTAATGCATATCCTCAAAATGATATTTGTAAATCATTAAATCTTGGATCGAACAATAGCAAGCAAAGTTTGATTCCTACTTTATACATACATTTTAATTGTAATGTTCCTGGATTGTGAACAAATTCAACAATTCCTTTAGATGATCATTTGTTTTGAGTTAAATATTTATTACAACAATCATATTGTGGTACTAAATTGTTTATCTCAAACTTGATTTTACATTTCATTTTGGAATTTTGAACATTTCAATGATTCCAACTTTTATTTCATTAAGTAATTATCGACATATTTACTTAAATCGTTAATAAAATCAATGAAAAAGTTAAATCTCTTGCTAATTTTGAATTTATGGTACACTCACATCATATGTTTGTGTTCCAAAAGGTCATTTTAGCTCTTTTACCCTTTCAACTAAAAGGTAACTTGGTCATTTTATCAAGCATGACTTCTAATTCTCAAGTGATTCATAATCATATAAGAGTAAGAGTCCATCCATAACTTTGGATATGCAAATGGTTTATGTGACCTAACCTTACTTTATTATAAGTAAGTTTACTTTGAATCATCTAATTTACTTTTGTGATCTACTTATATCAATGTCATAAATAAAATTAACTCATATCTAGAAAAATGAAAACAATTTATTACCTTGGTCATGGATCAACATTTGTCCAAGCCAAGTAAAACCAAATCAGTATTCAAAACAAGAAAACCGAAATATTGTCTCATCAAAAGCTGGAAATAGTTCTAAATGTCATGATAAACTAATCAGAAAATAAAACTATGAAGCTATCTCTGGCCACTCAAATACTTCTAGTGCACCTTCAAGCTCCATCTCCATGCTAGCTTCACTTGTTTGCAGTTCCTGCGCAACATCATAATGTTAAGCTCTGCAACTTGGTATCATATACCTTAGTGAAAGTTAAAATGTTTATAACATAATACCTGAGGTTGATGCTCCATTCTTCTTCTTGAGGAAATCAAGGTATTTCTGGCAATTGCGTTTCCAATGCCCCTTCTTCTTGCAGTAAAAGCATTCACTCTCACTTGCAGCTTTGGGTTTTGGATTAGCCTTAGGCTTTTCAGGAGCCTTGGCAACTTGCTTGCCTTTGCTCTTGGCACTAGCCTTTTGCCCCTTCTTCTTGAACCCCTTTCCCTTTCCCTTTTGAATCATAAGAACTTCCTTCTTAGGTTCCTTAGGGATTTGTTTCTCAGCACTAACCAGCATTGCATGCAATTGATTCATAGTCTTTGCATTCGCAGTCATGTTAAAGTTCATGATAAACTGGTTGAAACTTTCTGGAAGTGAGTGGAGAATGATGTCTGTTGCCAAATCATCACTATATGGGTACCCCAGTTTCTCCATACTTTGAATTAGGCCGATCATTTTGAAAACATGATCATGAACTGTGGCACCCTTCTCCATTCTACAATCCAGAATCTCACGGTGAAGCTCATACCTTTCAACTCTAGCTTGTTTCTTAAACAAAGCTTTGAGCTCTTCCATGATTGAGTAGGCATCCTGGTCCTCAAAACGCTTTTGAAGACTAGGTTCCATGGTAGCAATCATTAAGCAAGTGATAGGCATAGCTCTATCATGAGCTTCCTTGTGCTTCTTGATATCTGCCGCAGTTGGATTTTCTGGCAGAGGTCCTGGTAATGGGGTATCAATGACATCCTCCTTACCTTCAGATTTCAGAACAAGCCTTAGCATTCTTTCCCAGTTGGAAAAGTTTTCCCCTGTCAACCTATCCTTTTCAAGGAATGGTCGCAAATTGTAAACGTTGATGTCATTGTTATTACGGCTACCCATCTATGTCAAAATAAGGCAAAGTTTAATAATTATGTTTAATAAAATTAAAGTACCATAAAAAAATTCATTTGGTAACTTTAAAACACTTTATTCAATAATTAAATGACCCCAATTGAATTTTAAGTGATTCCAAGACCCTTTATTCGTGCAATAATTAACCGGACTTTGGCCCTGCCATCAACCATTACATTTTCAAGGTGAGTAAACTCTTTACTGATTACAACTCTTGTAACTCTTGGTTGAATAATTAACCATCACATGTTTAATTATTACCCTTAGCTTCAAGGTTCTAAACTTTATCTTTAGGTAACCTTGTTGAGTATAACCAATTAAAAGTGTAGAATTTGTCCTACCCCCACTCCCCAATGAAAAATATGATGCCCAGCTTTGGCATGACCCATCATAAATGTCAAAGGTTTCATCGGGTTTTTAATTGGAAAAGCTGCCTCAATATTACTGGGATCTAGATTTATTATGTTGTGATTATTTAGTGAACTCTAGCGCATCATCAATCAACATAAATAAACCTAAACATGCATAATCAACTAATGCAATAAAATAAACATGACGTAGTATGGCCCCTTAGTCCTAAGAAAACTAGAAATGAAAATGCTCCCACTTGAATCATCATAGATCTTCATCCACCTTGCTCCTTTGGGCCTTCACTTCATGGGCTTCTTTTGGGCTAACACCATTTAAATAACTATTCTATTTACATTAAATAAAAGTTATAAAAAAACTTAACGGTACGCAGACCGTATTTAGATTACAAAAATACTTCACGATGCGCAGATCGTATTTAAGAATATATGGGCCATACTAGTCTATATATAGCAACATAATATCATATATTAAAAAAAATGCCATATAATAAATCACTCAACATGCTTGTCTAAACTATAACATCGAATGATCATAATAAAGACAACACATTTCCTAAAATATCTTATATTTTTAATCATAATTAGATAATATCATATATTATTCATGACGGTTCATAAAATATCATATATTTAATTTAGTCATAAGATAGAATCAAATCATATTTTAATCTAGAAAGATGAATCATATTTAATCTTCCATGATTATCCTAACTAATTTAGGAGATTCTATCCTAATTACTAGCCAATCAAATAATTTTAAAATCAATTACATCCTAATCTAATTATGGGATAACCACATTATTTAAATCAATTATTATCCTTTTGGAATATGCTCAGAATATCCTAATCAATCTTATCCAAAATTAACCACTTTAATTTAGGATAATTACCAAAATAACAAACTAAATATGGATAATATCAAATGTAACAACTTTTGAATATTTGATTTTATCCTAAAATAAAAGATTTTATCCAAATAAAACCAACTTTATCTTTTTAAAATAAAAGATCATATTTTGAAAATATTTTAACTTATCCAAAATAAAACCGATTTTATCCCAAAATAATTCATAATTATCTTGAAATAAATTTTTAAAACAGTTTTTTTTTTTTTGAAAAACCGCAACCACCAACGCCGGCCACCGTGGTTGGCTAGCCGAAGCTAGCCACGGTGGCTGGCTGCCGTGACAGCAGCCACTGCCACAAGGGCAGCAGCGTGGCAGCTGCTACTGCTGGGGCTGCAGGCCACCGTGCGTGGCTAGCCGAGGCTAGCCACGGTGGCTGGCTGCCTTGCAGCAGCCACTGCCGCGCAAGGCAGCAGCACCCCAGAGCTGGCAGCCGCGGCAGCAGCCGTGCAACGGTTGCACGCTGCTGCCCATAGCCACCCTAGACCGCCGCCCTCCCTTCCCCTTCCTCTTGGACTGCCACCTGGTCGGCAGCCGCCGTGGCTGCGCCACCCAGCCGCGGTTGCCGACCTTAAATAATTTTTTTTTTTTGAGTTTTTAATTTAATTAAAACAACATTTATCCTAATTAAATTAAAACAGTCCATAAGATTAAAATTAAATCACATTCAACTTTAAAATTAGGGTTCATCATAAAATTAATCCCAATTTAATTATAACTTTTAAAATTAAATCTATGATCATACATAAAACATTTTTATGATAAATCAAAATTAAATCAAAATCAAGCACAAAAATCATATTTTAGGGTTATAAATTTCGAAAATTCGAAAATTAGGGTTAGGGGTTCGAAATTTTCGAACATACTAGGGCATAATTCGGTCCTCTTCATGGCTATTTGAGCATAATTAAATCGCATTTAATCTATTCCAAAAGTTTAATCACATTAAATATAATAATCGAACATAATTAAATTAATTTCTCCCTCTTAATTGATTATAAAATTAACGTGGACATCAAATAATCGTATTATTATGATCTAGCGCGTTCATGCAAGAGGCTAACTGATACCACTGTAGGAGTTTGTACGTACTACGTAGCGGAAATAACATATATGAATCATATTCAATAAAGTACCTAATCCAAGGATCGCATGCATAACACACAAGACACATAATCATACCTTTGAAGCGTGAATTCCACGAAGCTATTCGACAGGCAAATCAGGGAGAGAATAGAGCCCCAAGTGTTGCTTTTCTACTTAGTCCACGAGATTCGAACGAGCCGTCCACCAATACTAGATTGGTCGAGTGATTGAGGAAAACCGCGATCACCACCTTTTCGGACAACCGACCACCGCGCGAACCACCACCACCACGAGACACCACCTGCGCCTAGGAGGAGGAGAGAGCCGTGAGAGAGGGAGTATGAGAGGGGGTTTGGTTTCGTGTTTGCTAATTAGGGTTTGATCTAAATGATCAGTCAATTCCTTGCATGCAAACCTAGGCACCTAGTCTATTTATAATCTCATTATAATTAGACTAGGGCACGAAGCCCAATAGCCTCTTAAAGCCCCATATGGCCGGCCACCTAGAGTGATGAGGCCCATGATGGGCCTCGTCCTCTAATGCTCGATCTAGCCCCTTTGTGTGACCTTATAGGATCCGTCCAATTGGGCTTTGGCCTATTTTACTAGTCCAAAGATCGTAAGTACCTCTAGCTATGGAAAAACGACGACCCAAATGTCCGGACTTAATTATCTCCATAATTTGATCCAATTATATATCTAGTAATTGCACACGACGAAGACATAACTCCTTAAAAAATGACCAGGTTTTTTTGCACCAAAAAAGCTTTGGGAGTAGTAAATTAATTTCACATATTGATTAGGCAATTGTCGTGATTGATAACAGATGCACTATTTAATAAATTGTACTCCCTTTCAAAAAAAAAAAATAATAAATTGTACTCTGAAATTCATCTACTTGGTATAATGTTTTTTGATGGGATATCATCCGTCAAAAAAAAATGTTAACGTGATATCATGTTGGAAGATCAACAAATATAAGGTTCAATTCGGTTATCATTTTTGATACTCTTTTTGAGAGTATTAAGTTTCTAAAGAAATTAATGTTTATGATTTGGTAAATCACTTTGACAATAAAAAAGAATAGTGTTTAGAAATCAGGTCAAAGTCGAATCTTGATTAAATTCGAGTTTAGCTAATTTGATAGGCTTGTTTAGAAGTTAAAAATTTATTACTCAACACCCAATCAAATTACACAATATTAAGCTAAATTACCAAAATATCACCCCTTTACAAAAGAATATCCTCAAGTATTTATGTCAAAAATTTGAGTATTTTTTTGTAATAATATTAGGATCACGTTTCTAACATGGGTATCTATATTTGACGAATTAGATACTCATTTTTCAAAATAAATACTGTTAGAAACTTAGAATCATGTAATACTACATTATTATGTGCCGAAATCTACTTTTTTGTATCCATTATATACTCTATATCTCAATATAAGTTTTCAAATATTTTTTTCATACTAAGTAATTCGTTAATCCATTTTGATTTTTGAAATATTCTATTTGCAAAATCATGCAATATATATACACCTCCATGGCTCCCTCACAATCTTTTTTATTGCATTTTTCTCATAATCCGTCCTTTTTCGTTAACTATACTTCTACTTTTTTTTAAATCAACTGTGCTTCTACTTTATTTAAATTGATTTTTGTAAGATTTTATTTACTTTTACGGTTTACCCCCTTACTCCACAACCACATGGTTACCTAAGTTACTTCTAAGGGTCTGTTCTCAATTACTAAACTGAAATGAACTAAATTGTTTATGAGAGAAGAAAATCAGAAACTGAACTGAAATGAACTGAACTCAACTGAAATTAAGCCGAAGAGAACAGGCCCTAAGTTCTAACCAATTTGTCAATCAATTTTTTTTTGTTCTAATTTGTATTCTTTCTATTTTTCTATTTTTTTTTTATTTTTATTTTTTTTAACGTTTTTAAGAAGCAAAGTCAAAGTTAAACATTATAGATGGGTTGTACACTTGTATACTATGAATGGGGACAATAATTGATGAGAGATGAATAGAACAAGTATGAAAATTTAAAATAATTGATGAGAGAGATATAGAGAGAGAACAACATGATATTTTTACAATTACTCCATAAGATATGTGAGAATCTTTCAATAACATCCATTTTAAGAATATTAAAAGCCAAGTTCTTACAATTCAAGTTGAAGTTTAAATTTTATATTAGAAAATTTATGTTTACTCTTGTTAGAATGGTCAAGTTCATTTTTTTTTTATTACATTTATCTTAAATTACAAAAAAAATTTAACCCATTTAATGAATTTATGTCCCTCAGCTACCAGTTCTAAAATAAGAGCATAAGGGGGATTGAGGGGGAAAAAAAAAAGGAGTTTCGAATTCTCTCTCGATCTAACTATTAGATACTTAGTACTTTTAAATATTTATTACTCTTATATGAGTACGTAATCCGTTAGAATATGCACCACTTTCTCAAATACCTTATTTTTCAAAACATGTTTTCAAATAAGCTTATTCCTTTACTCCGTTGAATAATTTTTATCCGCAAATTCATGTCATGCATGCATATGCACCTCCACCACTCTTCTTTTTCTATGCAGTTTTCCCACAATTTGTATTTTTTATGATTTTATTTCTAATTTATTTGATGGGCACAATAATTGATGAGAGAGAGAGAGAGAGAGAGAGAGAGAGAGAGAGAGAGAGAGATAGAGAGAGAAAATATCAATATTAGCCAATCTTTTAACAAGATGCATTTTTAAAATATGAGACAATCTTTTAGAGGTGGAAAGATAAGAATATAAACAAATGATACACATGTCTCTACTCTTGCTTTCTTACTTCTTACAACAGTAACAACGCATCCGTTTTTTAGAGAGAGAAAATTAAACACCAATAATTTTACTCTCTTCCTTCTACTTCCACACTCGATCGATCTCTCACCATGTTATGTAAAACACATGATATGATGAGTTTTCACCATTAATTTACCTTCAAATTGATTTAAATCAAAAAAAATTCAAAGCTACAATTTGTTTCAACTGAAACACCACATAAATGGCTGAAAATGAATCCTTAATCAGGGAGAGCCCTTCATTGATTTTATCACCCTTAAATGGAAGAATCATTTTCAAAACCGGTCGTTTCCTAAACCCCTCTATTCCAAGTTCAAATCAGGCACAAACTTTCATGAGCCCGCCTCCAAAGTACCACCCCACAGCACCCATTTCCCCAATTTACCGTTCTTTGACCTCGAAAATTCGTTTTAATGGCTGGACAAAACCATTAAAAGAATGGAGTTCTTGGGTTGAGAATTTGCAACCGTCTTTTGAATCCACATGGAAGAAAGCTTCGATCTTTGAAGCTATTATGTGCTCTACACTCCAGATCCCGAGGTGTAAAGCATCAGTCTTTGGTCTTGCTGAGAAATGGTGCCCAGAAACCAGCACGTTCATGCTACCTTGGGGTGAAGTAACGATGACATTAGAAGATGTTATGGTTTTGGGAGGATTCTCAATCACAGGGGCCTTTTGCTTGACTGAGGAGATTCATTCGGAGGAATTGCTTGAAATCGAGGAGAGTTTGTTGGCGGTGCGGTCAGAGTTAATTAAAACTAAGAGTAAGAAGCCGAGCCAAAAACAATGGATGGATAAGTGGATGGGAACAGGGCGAGCATTTGAGCATGAAGCTTTTTTATCTTATTGGTTGTCTAGGTATGTTCTCCCTGCTGATGATTTAGGTACTATAAATAAAAGAGTTTTTAAAATTGCTATACTTTTATCTAGAGGGATTAGAATTGCGCTTGCGCCAATTGTCCTTTCTAGTATATATAGAGACTTAAGGTTGTTAAAGGAAAAGATTACAACTATTCGAGCTTTGAGTTATAAGGACCATGGGAATGTGTCAAAAATAATGATTTGTGCACCCTTGAATTTGTTACAAATGTGGTTTTGGGAACGATTTTCGAAATTCAGCCAAAAATCAAATCCTGTGACTAGCGGTTTATGTTGGGCTGAAAGATGGCATAAAGTGGAAATATCGAAATACTATGAAGTGAATTTGGTCACTAATCAAGCTAGTGGTGATTTTATTTGGAGGCCTTACTCAATCACTCATGATATCCAGTCTTATGGAAGGTGTATAAGGGTTAGTCAACTTGTTGGATTGAATTGCATGGAGCAATATTTTCCTCATCGTGTAGCGAGGCAATTTGGGCTTGATCAAGATATCCCAATTACTATTGTTTTTCCAAGTGGTAACACAAAGGAAAATGCTTGGAATAATTACAATAAGCCAATTGTGGACAACAAGCTATACATGACATTAAAGCACTACAAGGCAAGTGTTACACCTTGTTACTTTAGCTGGTGGAGTCAAAATGTAGCTTCAAATGATAATGGTAGTTGCTCAAAGAATTCGATTGTCGAGGAAGAAAGATTGAGAATTGTAACTGACCAAAATGAACTTGATGTCCCACCTGGTTTTAGTCCAATTCGAAAAAGTGTGGTAGCAAAAGAGGATAGTTCATCTAATCAAGATGGAATAAAGACTAAAGCTGGGATTTCAATCAATAATCCTATCATTATTGACAAAGATGTTCGAACTAGCATTGATGGTGCTCGTCACTCTAATGAAGATATGTATCTTTTAGACCGTATTGCTAGATTGCAGAAGATTGTCGACTTGGTAAGAGCAGCCAAAACAGGTGAGAACTAGAGGCAAAATTAAATAAACTTAGTGAATTAGATGATACTCTCATCAATGTTTTTTTTTTTTTTGAATTGTTCGTAAGTCATATCGATTGACTTTATGTTAGTCGTTGTCTTTTATCTTGTACTTGGAGTAATTTTTCATGTTATAAGTATTGTTATATTTTGAAATCTCTATACTTGGGATCTTGTTTGAGGTTGTATGTACCCAATTTAATATAGGGGTTAGACATCCTACATGAAAATCAAAAATAGAGCTTGTTCAAAGAGCTTTTGTTCATATTTATCATATTTTCATTCATTCTTGATACTTTAGCCAGATTTTGTTAATTTCATATACTACGTAAATACGTTCCCCAAAAATATATTATGTATAGTATATATAGTTGCATTAGTTTCATCCTTAATTCCTTTTATATTATTGATTGTATGGTTAGGAAAGTGCATATTATCATTCCTATTGAGTCAAGATTTTACCAAAGACATGACAAGAGGTCAATCAAAGGAAAAAAAAAAAGAGAAAATATAAATATCAAGGAAATCATCATACTAAATATAAAGAAATATAGACAAAAAGGAAAAAATCAAGGAAGATCAAAAAAATTAAGGGAAGAATCTTCTATGATAAAAAAAAAAAAAATTTCTTCAATCAGCCCATGAATAATTAATCAAAAATCATGTTATACAAAGAAACAAATCACTTGATTGGTGAAATCATTAACATAATGCGCCAGATTCAGTATTGACATTATGAACATTAATGACCTTTAAGTTATTCGTTCCAACTTTAATTTGCCAATTTCCATTCTAAGTAGAATCCTAAATGATGCTCATCAATCATGATGAATACTTGGCCAATAAGCACAATCACGTATCTTGATTTGAAAACGAATCAAAGAGATATCATTCAATTAATTCAAAGTTTCTTAATTAGTGATGTTGGCAATCAACCTATTCAAATGTCTTTTTACAACGGAAAAAAAAATCCTTTAGTATTTTATAACTAAATGAAATAAAGAACTACTTCGTATATCTTTATATTTAAGTGTTCTTTAACACGTACTACTCTGCATTGCTCATAAGCTCAAAAATACAAGGGCATAGTCTAGCATCTTACCTAATCAGTCTAGATCTTTTTTCTTTTTTAATGGAATAGGAAGGGGTGATTCCATTAAATTCGGCAGTTACAATCATCAATTAAGAGATCTAAATTCTCAATACAAGAATTAAACATCCCTAAACTAATGGCATCACTTCTGAACGGCTCCTGGATAATTTTAAATGTCTTTGCATCGTTCTTGATGGACCTTCATTGATGCATGTATAGTCGCAAAAGTGATAAAACTTGATTGGTGATCAAGATCTGCAAATTTGCAAGACGAATCTTTTATATCAGCACCCATATACCAATAGACTCACAATTTCACAAATTTGCAAGACGAATCTTCCAAACTTGTATCCTACACACACTAAAAACAAACAAACAAATAATCCTAAATTCTACATGGAGGGATTGACTATAATCTATCGTCATACTTTTGGTGATCTTTATTGGCTAAAAATATTAAATTAAAGAATTTGGGGCCTACCAACGATAAAATTTGATGGCAGCCCCTATATTTTACTATGGTGGCTAGATTTTAAGAGAGAGAACAGAAAAAATTTTAGATCAGTCTAGATCCTAATTATACATTTATCTTTATTTTTATTCTCTTTCTTATCTATCAATACTACTTATTTAATTAACTTTTTACATTTATTCAAAATAAAAAGTTTAAACATGCTTTGTGCATGCAAATTCTATGCTACTCCTCCAGGTTTATAAAATTTATGTTATTTTAATATGAACTTCTTGTTGTTTCAATTTATATATATATTATTTTAAAATAAGTATATGTTATTTTATATTTGCATGTTGTTGTTTTTTTTTTCAACAACGATCCTTTCGCTGTACTCCAAATTTATAAAATTCATGTTATTTTGATGTGAATCTTTAATTATTTCAATTTATATATATGTTTTTTTTAAATAAGTACATGTTATTTTAATAAATGCATGTTTTTTTTTATATACATGATGTTAAAGTAAATAAGTGAATAACATATTATTTTGGCAAAATAACACAAGGTTTTAAGCAAAATAACATAAGACTTAGGCAAAATAACTCAAGTATATTGGGTATAGAGTAGTGGAGTACCGTGATCCAAGAGTATGTAATACTATATTATTCTTTCTACATTAATTTGTTTATCAAACCCCTCGAGCTTTCTGGTCAAAAACAAATAACCTCAAGCTTAGATAATTGCACATATCCAATTATGAGAATTTGCCCAAGCAAGGTTTTAGCAAAGTAGTGTACATTGGCTTTTGCTTTTTTCAAGTCTTCTTCCCTATATTGTTTTCTTATAGTTTATCACACTATTCTAATTCATCTTATCTACTTCTCTAGATTTTTATATTAATTAGATAATTTTGCTAATCTGATCTAGTAGGAGATGAAAACCTTTGGCACAATCTATCAACTATTGCACTTATACTGTGGAGCTCCTAACTAGGGTTATTAAGAATTGTATATGTTGCTTGTAACCTAATTGTTGGACTTGGGGGGTGCTTCAATTTCATTGATTTTATGGCTTGTAATTAATGATGATGTGATCAATACTAGAATCATCACGCTGAATTGATCATTGTTCATTGAAATGTTTATGTTGTGTGCCCTTATAAAACATTATAAGTTGAGAGTTGAAGCAATGAAGGATACTCGTAACACTTTTATGAAATCTACTAATATGGCATTGTTATCCTTGCAGTGGCCAGTGGCTACCATAGTACCATTGGCAATAGATAAGTACATTATAGGTGATGAGTTTGTCCATAGATAAACAAAATGCATGAATGATTAGGGTTTTAAATGAAAACTCAAACTTACTAGAGGAGGAATGATGGCATCTATTAACACATTTAGATGTTGATGAATCATCCCTTAAAAAAACAACGATGAATCAAATTAGTCAATTGTTTTATCTTTTTACTTCTGCTTATTATGTGAAGTATAAAACTCTTACAGAAGGTTCAGTATCTCATAAAAAGTACATATTTTTCTTTTTTAAATGGAACTTGGTTTTGGATAAGCACATAAATGAATAATTACTACACTTTTATTATTACTTCCCCCAAACTGATGTTCTTATTTGAAAAACGAAGAAGTATAAGAAATACAATTGGCAATATTGATGAAGGAGATAGGAGGAGTGCATTTTGAAGATTGCATATTTGAGCTCCCTTATTCTATCGAATATATCTCACTCATCAGATTTCTTTCTCCCCTTACATGAAGGTTGTAACCGATATTTCTAAGAAAAACCTTTATTCCAAATGATACTCCGAGTCTCCGAGCATCACGTGTGAATGACTGAACGTAGAATACTCATACTTAAATCTTTATTCCAAATAATACTCCGAGCATCACATGTGAATGACTGAAAGTAGAATACTCGTACTTAAATCTTTATATTCCAAATAATAATACTCCAAGCATCACATGTGAATGACTGAACGTAGAATACTCGTACTTAAATCTTTATATTCCAAATAATAATACTTCGAGCATCACATGTGAATGATTGAACGTACTTAAATATTTATATTCCAAATAATAATACTCCGAGCATCACATGCGAATGACCTCAGCGTAGAATACTTGTACAGTCGTACTAAAAGTAAATTAGAGGTACACAAAAATATTTTATTTTTACAAGCCTTTTTTTTTCAATCTGTAGACCCACAACAGAGCATTTTTCAGTTTGCACAAAACCCAATACTTCCCCATCCAAATTTCTCTCTTCTTTTCAAACCTTCAAACTTCAATCTTTCCAAAATTCTGATCAAACAATCACACAGTCACACAGTTGAAGATGGAAACGTTAATGGAGGAAAGAGAAGCACTTATGATCTCACCTTCTGGAGGAAAACCCAGTTTCAGAATTGCCCATTTTCTCAAACCCTCATTTCCAATTTCTCAACAACAACAAAAACACTTAAACCCTCCTCCAATTTCTACCCCCACTAAACCCATTTCCCAAATTGCTAAATCTCTCTCTTACAAAATCAACTTCAATGGCTGGAAAAACCCAGCAAAAAATTGGAGTAATTGGGTTGATAAATTGCTCCCTAAATTTCAATCTACTTGGAAAAACACTTCAATTTATGAACCAATCATGGGTTCTAAATATGAAATACCTAGATTCAGGGATTCTCTCTTTTCAATTTGTGAAAAATGGTGTCCAGAAAATAATACATTTGTATTCAATTGGGGTGAAGTTACTATAACTTTAGAGGATATTATGGTTTTGGGTGGTTACTCTGTTACAGGGGACTCTGTTTTGAGTCAAATTTCTTCAAGTGAATTGCAGGAAGTTAAGCGTAATTTGGAAGTAGTATACTCTGAACTCAATAATAGTAAGTCTAGGAAGGTATCCCATTATCAGTGGATGGATGTTTGGATGAAAAACGGGAGCGAATTCGAGCACGAAGCGTTTTTAACTCTTTGGCTATCAAGGTATGTGTTGCCTTCTCAAGCTGATGGTGTTATCAATAAGGGTGTTTTACCAATTGCTATACTTTTAGCCCGAGGTACAAAATTTGCATTAGCTCCTGCTGTTCTTGCTAGTATATATAAAGATTTGAGGTTATTGAAGGAGAAGATTGTGTGGTTGAGAGAATTGGATGATCAGGTTGATGGTGGGAGTGTAAGCAAACTATGTCTGTCGTCGCCGTTGCAGTTGCTGCAGGTTTGGATTTGGGAAAGATTTACTACATTGTGTCCTAAACCAAATTATGTGACTGGTGGTATTAGATTACAGAAGTGGCACAAAGTTGCAAACCCGAAAATTGATGATGTTGGTTTGGCTTTTGATGCTGCTAAGGAGAGTTTTCGATGGAGGCCTTACACCACGAGTTTGAGCAATGGCTCGATATGTGATAAACTCTATGTAGAAGAGGCTGGTTGGGTGTCTGTTAGTTCTGATGTTTCTGTTGTAGAGTCTTATGCTAGGATTGTAAGGAATAGTAAGTTGGTTGGGTTGAATTGTGTTGAGCAATACCTTCCTCATCGTGTTTCGATGCAGTTTGGGCTCGATCAAGACATCCCTTGTGTTTTCCCTAGGGTAAGTGACAGCCGAAATCTTGCTTGGAGTGATTACAATAGGCCTGTTGGAGATGTTAAACTGTATATCCCATCGAGGCTCTTTGAGTCGGATGTTACAATGAGTTACTTGGTGTGGTGGAAGGATTTAGAAGATGTGAAGGGCAATGTAAATTGTGTGAAAAGGGAAAAAGATGCAGAAACTACTACAAAACCAATGTCAATGTCAGTGCCTCCTGGTTTTAGTCCAAAATCCAAAGGGGTGGCAATGAGTGATTGTTTTGATCAACTTGAACCTTGTTCCAAGAGGTCTCGAGTAACTCCATGTTGTCCTCAAACTGTTATTGAGATCAGTGAATCCGAAACTTCTGGTTTTTCACTTTCTTCATCTTCTCGTTCTAAAGGGATGAAATCAGATGAAGAGCCAGATGATGATCACCTAACATTGGCTGAATTGTTTAAAGTTGAGAGCACTCAAAAGAACATTAGAAGTGAAGCCTTGTCAGTAAAAGAGAGCCCTCAATCTTCTGCAGGAGATAATGCTCTTATTCAAGAGATAACATCGGCGAAAGAAAACTCAGAGCCAGGTCAAGAGTGTACAAGGAAAGAACTAATTATTGAAGATAAAGATGAGAGTAAGGTAGAATGTCAGGTTACAACACCAATTAGCACTGAAGTGAATAAAACTCAAACTAGTTTTAATGGCACTCCTGAGTGTCCTGACGGTCCTGAGACTCCAAAAATGGATATTTTAGATCGGATTGCCAGGGTACAGAGAATCTGTGACATCTACAAATCGGCAAAAATGGGTTCTCTGGAGTCTTGAGGCAAATCCGAATAAGATGCATTCTCAGTTATCTTTACATATTTTGCTTGGTAGTACCATGTACAGGCTAAAGAAGTAGTAGTAGATGTAATTACAAAGTGATAGAAGTTGTAGATAGGCTGGTTTGAACTTGGTAGGTGTTTCAGAGGTTGAATGTTTTGCAATCTGATTTGCTAAACAGCATGATGCAAGTAGATCGAATGTAATTAATGTTATTAATCTTTTGCCAAAGGGCCTTAATCTAATTATTACTAATAATGTTTTCCTTTGTTGTTTATACTTTTGATGCTTTATACACATATTACTGAAGTCTGAAGTACAATGCACTGTATCAGTTTCGTCCCCTTGAAATTTACGAGTGCAAGAAAGCATATTATCAATTTCCTCCAGGTAATACTTTCAACAAAGCAATGCATTAGCTTTGCTTATACATTTCCTAGTATGATGCTTCCTTGTACTTTGAATCACGTAATGTATGTCGTTCACATCATGGCTTACCACTCTGGATTAAAGCCAAATGGTAAGCAGTGGTTTATATATTGCTATTTTCTTATAGTAAAGTCCATACTTCATACATGGTGGTTTAACACTTTAACTAGTAAAAAGCAATTAGAAAAATTGTCCTAGAAGAGTAGAAGAGCTATGAAAATAAGTTTAATATCTACAAATAAATTACTTTATTATTTGGAAAATTTGGTAACTAGTTGCCTCCTCCTCGTGTTTATATATGACATGTAAGCTTCTTGAGGATTAATTACATACATTAATTAACTATGAATTGCAAAGGCAGAAAATCAAATTTTCTTAAATTTGTAATCAGCGGCAGTACCTACCTCCTTCCTAGAACGCGACTCTACATGAAGTAGAGCCATAAAACAAGGCAAACAACAGTCATACAGGTACAGATAGTGCTGAGTGCTGACAGCATGTAATGGAGGAAGACGGCTAAAAATATTAAAAGAAGGTGCCTATGGAAGTATGGAGGTAAATACAATAGAAGCACCAGCCATAAGATGGCTTAGCTCCTCCCTCCTGTCTTTGATTGGATTAACAGTGGAGCTTGCAGAAGACGGTATCTATACCTGGAGGGCTTAGTCATCCATGAGGACATCATAAGCACACAAATCAAGCCAGAAACTCCAGTCATGACATCATCAAACCAGGAAATGGGAGGACCACTGTGAATGGCAGCCTCACAGTTGGCAGTGGTATTGCACTATTGTTGCCTATCTGAGTGTCTACTTTCTTCCCTGCATGTTTCATCATCTTCATTATTTGTTGTAAACAGATTGCCAACTGGTCTTATTCATCTGTGTTGGTTCCTGACAACTGTTTTCTTGAGATCCACCACACGGGGGCATGTCCACCAGACATGTATTGACAGGGGTGAGCTGTGTGGCACTGCTGGTGAACATATTTTGCTGAACCTCTTCTCAATTTTAGATTGTAGTAGTTGACTCTCCGTAAGACTGTTAAGAGTCGCATATCCACGAGTGATATGAGATAGCTTGGTTTAGTCCTATGTCTTTTGCAAATATTAGACTCCATTTCACCACTATGCAAATAATTAAGCCAGTCTGCAAAGCTGATAAAAACTAGAGAAACCTCTAGAGGGAGGTCTAATTTTGCAGGATATCCTCTCTGTTGATCCACTATGATGCAAGATGTTCATAGCGGTATAGTTGGGTATCATAATCAGTAGTATTACCAATAAAGGCCAGATCCGTTTTAATCCCATTTACACTCTGAGTGTGCCTCATCATGTACTGCTGCAACTGTAGAGCTATCTGAGGGTAAGGTTTTTTATTAGCATCAAGAAGAAACTGTATCTCATTATTATCATATCAGCAAGTTGGTCCATCATCAATTTGTCACAAAGTGAGAAATGTATTCTACATCCCTCCATTGAATTAATTAGTTAGTCCATAAACAACACGAAACTGAGCTTTCAGCAAAGCAACTGACGAGAGCAATCTGTCAGTCAAAACTACTAAAAGTACTAAGTAATGATCCCTTTAAACATTTAGCCATGGTTTGTCATTTCCTTCTCATTTGAGAAAACCTAATCCCTTAGTCAAATTGAATGAAAAACCCTTTCGTACAATTTAATGGAAAATCATTGCACCAGAGAAAGATGCAGCAGCAGCAGCAGCAGCAGCAGCAGCAGCAGCAGTAGTTTACAGTAAATACTGATAATGTTATCTATGGTTGACCCTTTGCATATAAATACTCAGATTACTCTCCTTCATTGTTGTTATACTACTGTTTATGTAGACATTATGAATAAGTTTAAGCCTCAATTAAATCATTTACAAGTTAGCAGATTATGCTAAAGCCTTAAGCTCAAAAATATAACATTAAATGATTAAAGGATACATAATACAACAATAAATTATACGAAGTACTTTGTATTTTAATGCAGCCCTTAACAACCCCCTCAAGTTAGAGCATAGATGTCACAATTGTCTTAACCTGCATAATAGAAAATCAAACTGCTTTTTTCCAAGGGCCTTTGTAATGATATTTTCCAATTGCTTTTTTGTACTAACATGAGCGGTTTTAATAATAGTTAAATAATGACATTCATTCATTCATCGAATATAGCGTTAAGTGGTAAAAGGCTAGGGGTACACTAAGTGTACAAGATTCCTTTTGTACACCACCAATAAAAAAACGCCAACTCATCAATGTAATAATGGAAACTAAAAAAAGAAGAGGGAAAGGAAAAAAAAAGAAGAGGGAGAGATGAGAGCCAAAATTTTCAGCCTAGGCGCCATTGTGAGGAAGGTGAGCGGCAAAATTTTCAGTGGACGGCAACAATTAATGGATAATACACCATTAATTTCCCAATTAAGCATCAAAATTTCCCATCTTCTCCCCCAAAATTTCATCTTTTCCCCCAAAATTCCTTGGCGAAGAACACATCCAATTTGAACAAGGGAAGAATTGTGAAGAAATTATTCAAGTGTGGATATTAATTTCGTCAATCAGTTACAAATATTCGCAGGTAATCTTGTTAGTTGCTGAATTATTACGTTTAAAATTCCTAGTTTGATGAGTTTGATAATTTAGGGTTTTCATTGTTTGATTTTGAAGTAGATGATTTTTGGGTAAAAATTAGGTTTTATAAAGATTGAATTGAAAGGGTAAATCATTTAGATTAATAGATTGATTTGTATGTTGTCTTTGGTTTTGTTTCTTGTGAGATGTTATTTAATTGAAGGAGTTTTCTGAGTTCCATTGTAATGGAAGCAATTGTTAAATGGAATCGAGGTTTATCTGCTGTCAATAATTTTATAGTATCTGTTTTTTATACGTAGGATCATTTTGTCAATATTAAATTAAAATATAATTTTATAGTATCTTTTTTTATTTTGTTGAATCTGAAATAAATAACAGTAGTGTGTTTGACATTGTGGCAGTGAAATGGAATGCAAAAACATGTCCCCTCGTTTGAACATTAATCTTAATGAAGTGATAAACGATGTGATTAGCTCAATCGAAGATGCAGATCGAATCAAACGATGTAACAGAAGAAGAAGCAACAGTGCATGCCATTCGATTATTAATGAAGAAGCTGAGATTACTAACATTAGAAATGAAGAGATTAAGGTTGAGGTTAATAACAATATAAATGAACATGATTCTCATTATCGGTAAAACGGAAAAGAACAATTCAGTCGTACTCCGGCTGTGGGTATGTATTTTGCAAGCGGTGAACAATTTACAAGGTTTTGCCATATGTATGTCTTTGAGAAAATGTTTGTATTTGTATGAATTAAATATGAATCAGTAAGCCAATATTTAAATTGATCCTGTTTATACCATTTTGATGCTGTTTAAATTCGGAAAGATGTTGTTTTATGGAATTTGATGCTCAGAAATGCGGAAAGGTTTTGGGTTTGTAGTAGGAGTTTTATAATTTCAGATTTAAAGAAACTAGACCTCGAACTGTTTTATTGACGATTCGTAACATTAGTATTTAAAAGTACTAATTTATATTAGGACGTTACTATTTATGGGTAATAGGTGAATGAAATATAAAATGCAAACAAAAATAATAATAATTGGTATATTGAATTTAAATTAATCATGATTCGAATTGTTTTATTGATAATTAGTATCATTGGTATTTAAAAGTCTAATTTAAAATGGGAAACATTAGTATTTATGGCTATTATGTAAATGAAAACTAAAAATAAAACCCAAAAAAAAAAATGGAGTAGTTTGGATTCGAACACGGATCACTTATACATAATAGGAAAGCATTCACCAACTACACCAAGGGGTATCAACACACATATTATCGTACTATTTATTTATTTGTACTATTTAATTATATTTATGTCAAATATATTGGATGATTCTATTAAAGACAATATGATTCATTAAATGGTAATAATACGCTTATTAATATATTATGATGATTATTGTATGTTGTTGTTTGGGTTAATAATGTGTTTCAACAAAAAAAAAAAAAAAAAAAAAAAAAAAAAAAAAAAAAAAAAAAACTTAAATATATTAATCAAAGTGAGATATTTTAATAGGCGGTCAAATTTAAAACTATTTCAATTGCACACCGTCATTCGCTAAGGGTTTGTTCTCTTCGCCTTATAAAAATAATTTTTAGGTCTAATAAGTTCAGATTAGTTCAGATAAGATATAATAATGTCCAATAAGTTAAATAAGGTCTAATAAGTTACATTAGGTTAAATAAGGTCTAATAAATTTCAATAAGTTCTAAACAAGTCTAATAATAAGGTCTAATAATAAGTAGGAGTGTCCATTCGGTTTTTGGTTTGAATTTAGCCCAAATCCAATCCGATCCAAAATAATTTTAATTTTCAATTATAAAATCCAACCCGGTCTAAATTCCTCACCAAATCCACTCTAATTCAAACCGATTTAAAATTCGGTTATTTGGATTCGATATGAGAGTGCAAATTAAAATACGTTTCAAATATTTTGGGCCTAATGCGAAAATAAAAATTAAAATACAATAATAAAAAATTAATTCTTAAAAGTATAGTTGTACACGATTAATAAAAGTATTGAAAACGTAAGTAGGTTACATGATAAATAGTAATAATTATAAAAATAGCTTAGCATGATTATATTAACAATACTTATTCATAAACTAACGATTTCATATTTAATTTATTTCGGTTTTTTTGGATTCAAACAAGGTCAATCCAATCCAATTCGAACGTCCGAATTTTCAAAAAAAATCAATCCAATCCAATTCGATTTAAAGTTCAAATCCGATCCGAATTAATAATTCAGTTTTGATTTGATTAAATTTTGAATTTTAATCCGAATGATGGATACTTGTACTTATAAGGTCCAATAAGGAACAATAAGTTCAAATAAGTTCAAATTAGTTTAGTAAGGTCTGATAAGTTCAATAAGGTATAATAAGTTTGATAAGGTATTACAAAGTTCCAATAAGTTTCATGACTTTGAAATACGGTGTAAGTTTTGATTTTACAAATACAAATATGATTCCTTTAAAATTAATATTAATTATTTTTCAGTTTTTAAATACAAAAATGATACTTAAAATGAAAATTTATAAAAAAAAAAATAAAAGATCAAAACGTGTTTCTTTACACCTCCATAAAAATTCGAACATAAGACAACTAGTTTTAGGTCATTCAAGGGGTTTGTTTATTACTAGACTAAGGGGTATCAACACATACATTGGATGAAAACAAATTAATTTTTACAGTATATCTATTAGACTAAATTTCCTGGCTTATGCCCATAAATAATTGTTAGACACATTATACAAATAGTTTACGTGCAAAACATTTAAATTAAAAAGAGTTTTTTGATTTTTTTTTTTCACTTTGAAATATGGTGTATGTTTTGACTTTATATATACAAATATGATTTCCTTAATATTATATTAATAACAATTAGTTATGATTTTTTAAATACAAAAATGATTCTTAAAATGAAAATTTATAAAAAAAATAAAAAGCAACATGTGTTTCTTTTGTACCTCCACAAGATGACTATCCATCATAACTCAAGGGGTTTGTTTATTAGACCATTGGAAAATATTTTTTTTAGAAAAAAATAGTTATTAAAGATTAGTTATACATCTAAAAGTATATCTTTGTTCCCTTCAAAGAAATAAAAAAAATTATGTTTTGTTAACAACAAGGTGTTCTTCATCTTTGTACTTCAACTTAGGATAATATACAAGCCTCTCACCAAGCCAGATTGTACACCTTATGGAATTTGAACATGTCATTCTGATCTTTAAAATCCATGTACTAAAAATGGATCTAAGAAAGAGGAAAAAAAAAGTGTAAAAGGGAAAAAAAGGGCAAAGTGGGTTGGGAGGTGATGGCGGTTGGAAGTCTGGTCCACATATTCCACAAAACATACCTTTAGTTTTATTTTTTGCATTTCAAACTACAGTGTGTACTAGCGTTTTAAACATGTTGTACGGAGATCTCATAACGACACGTTTATCAATCAAGATTTTATTAAAAGAAGAATGATTCTTTAAAATAAAAAATGTTTTTAGGGGACATAAAACAATTATAAACTAAATAACAGATATACGTAAAACATTGTTTCATTCACTAAATTTTATGTTATTATGATATTTTAAAATTAGATATGATTCTGTAAAGTTAAAAATAATTAAAACTAGAAAAAAAATACAATTTATGCCATCACAGTGTTCGAACAGTGGTTTGATGTATGCACAAGCAGCTTTTGAAGTTAACCATTGGACTAAGGGGTATCAGCACGTTCATTTTGTGGGAAAAAAACTATATATTACATTGTTTGTAAAACCATCCCACAACATCGTTCTCTTGGAGTCGAATCAAATTCCGGATAGTGCTCTTTTGGGTGAATTGCAAAACCTAATCTTTAACCAATTTTGCACCTAATATTTCTAATTCCGATGGAAGTCTACATGAACATTAAAATGGAAGTCTCATGAACTAAAGGCTGCTGCTGCAGTAAAACCATCCCACAACATCGTTCTCTTGTGGATGTTCGCAAAAAGCCTCATGAACTAAAGGCTGCTGCTATTTGTAATGTTCACGGCCTTCGCAAATTAACCGACTACATATCGCACCGCCATTGTTAACAAATTAGTTTCACGCCATTGTTAACGATGAAATTAGTTTCACGCCATTGTTAACAAGTTAGTTTCACGCCATTGTTAACGATGAAATTAGTTTCTGCCATTGTTATCAAACTCCCCTACTCTTTAACCAATTTTTGTATATTGTTCTTCATAAGTTAATTTTACCCAGATACATTAGAGGGGAAAATAGAGGAGAGAAAAAAAAATTTAGGAGAGAGAAAAAAATGAGGTAAAAAAATCTGATTTTTTTTTTTTGGGGACTATATACTACATTAATTTGGGTAGGTGAAAGGATAGAAAGATTTGAAATTCAAAAGTTGAAAATTTGAAAAACAAGTTTGAATTTCAAATGAAATTGAAGTTGGCCCACATACAAGGAATATTCCCATTCAACCAATAGGAAACTTGTGTACAAGATTCCTTTTGTACACCATGTGTACCTTAAATTGCTCCCCGTTAAGTGACAATCCACCTTAATATGATTTGTCTTTCCATGGAAAACCGGATTTTAAGCTAGTATGTACAAGCTATCACGATATTAGTCTAGTAATTATGTAGTTATAAATTAAGTGTTTAAGGTATATAATTAAATTTGTTTTCAATTTTTTTCCTAATTATGACATTATAAATATTTCTAACACATTAAAGGTGAAAATAAATCATTTTAGGGTTTTTATGCATTATTTTCAACAGAATACTGATTTGGTTTAATATCAGTTATTAATTTACTATAAAGTTTTAAATCAGATCGGACCATAAAATTTTTTTAGGAAAGTACTTTTCATTAATTAATGAGAATTTGAATACATATGGGCCATGGCACAAAAATAACTCGAGATGTTACTCAAAATGAATTAAAAGATCTTCTCAATAAAAATGAAAAAGAATGTCTCTTTCCTCCATTGAAGCAGGCAAGCAGCTACTCTGAATTCTCCGTTGAAAGAAGCAGCTTGTAAGCTTTCTCTTCTCCATTGAAACTTAGGTAAGATGTTTCTATTAATCATCGAATATCAGTTTCACAATCTTGTGTTAATCGTTAATTTAATTCAATTTAGGGTTCTTCTAAGGTAAATTGATTATTGAACTATAACTTTCAATTAAACTAAAATGCTAGAATTTTGCTATTCATATTCTTAGGTGAGAAGAATTTAATTCGATAATTGACTTAAATTTGGTTGCTAATTTGCTGCAAAATCCTTGAATGTTAAGACGAAACTATGAAAATGGAACAAATTTAATTTTTTTCCGCCTGTTTAACATTTCATTACTGCTAAATTTTATTTTCATGTTGTTATTGTTTGTAAATTTGGTGTACCGGCTAAGCTTGTATTTGTATTGAGTTAGCTACATCGAACCAAATAGCAGAAAAAGTATCAAAGGGACTCGATTCGTTATATAAGCTTGAAGTAAACAGACTATGGAATTTGGGGTTTATCTAATGATTTGAAACCTTGATTTCCTATTCTCCTGATATGTAAAGATTATAAATGTGGTGTAGCTTGTTATGTTGCTTTTATAAGTTTTTCTTGCCTTTTATAATGTTAGTGATCACCTGTGAAATTTTGTATATATTATGTAGATAGTGATCGTAATACACTCGTTAATGGATATGCTAACAAAGGATAGTCACCCTGGTGTTGCTAGTAGTATAGTTGATCAAAGGGGAGACATATGTCATGGTGAAGGGGGTAGTGGAAATATGGTTGATATTGTCAATGTGGTACATGATCAGGATGGAGGGGCTGGTACGTCTGCGACAAGCAGTCTTCTGCTTGAAGGAGACATTGATATAGGGCCTGATAGTGATCTTCAATTTGAGTCGCATGAAGCTGCATACAAGTTCTACCAAGAGTATGCCAAATCTATGGGATTCACAACCTCAATAAAGAACAGTCGACGTTCAAAGAAATCAAAGGATTTTATCGATGCAAAGTTTGCGTGCTCCAGATATGGGGTCACTCCAGAATCTGATGTTGGTAGTAGCCGGCGTTGTGGTGTTAAGAAGACTGATTGTAAGGCTAGCATGCATGTCAAGAGAAACAAGTATGGGAAATGGGTCATACATGAGTTCATTAAGGAGCATAATCATGAACTTTTACCGGCATTGGCATACTATTTTCGAATTCACAGAAATGTGAAACTGATTGAGAAGAATAATATTGATATATTACATGCTGTTAGTGAACGAACAAAGAAGATGTTTGTTGTTATGTCTAGACAGTCTGCTAGTCTTATGAATCATGGATCCCTAAGGGATGCACGCAGTTCTCTACTTGATAAAGGCAATCGCTTGGTTCTAGATGAAGGAGATGCCCAATTCTTACTTGATTACTTTATGTGTGTCAAGAAAGAAAATCCTAAATTTTTTTATGCAATAGATTTGAATGAAGAACAGTATCTTAGGAATTTTTTCTGGGTTGATGCTAAAAGTAGGAGTGACTATGCAAGTTTTAGTGATGTTGTCTCTATTGACACCTCATATATAAGGACAAATGACAAGCTACCACTTGTTCTGTTTGTGGGGGTAAACCATCACTTCCAGGCAATGTTGCTTGGCTGTGCCTTGATTGCAGAGGAATTGACGTCAACATTTGTTTGGTTGCTGAAGACTTGGCTCAGGGCAATGGGAGGGAGTGCACCCCAGGTGATTATCACTGACCAACATCCCTCAATAAAGTCTGCCATCCAGGAAGTCTTACCTAATACACGTCATTGCTTTCATCTGTGTAATGTTCTGGAGAAATTCCCAGAAAATCTTGCACATGTCACTAAGAGACACGAAAATTTTACTGGAAAATTCAATGAGTGCGTATTCAAGTCATGGACAGATGAACAATTTGATTTAAGATGGTGGAAAATGGTTGGTAGGTTTGATCTTCAAGACGATGAGTGGATAAGATCACTGTATGAAGATCGTAAGAAATGGGTTCCTCTTTATTCAAGTGATATTTTCTTGGCTGGAATGTCCCCTCATCATCGAACTGATAGTGTAAATTCATTTTTTGACAAATATATTCAAAGAAAACTTACTTTGAAAGAGTTTGTGAAACAATATGGTGCAATTCTGCAGAATAGGTATGAGGAAGAGGCTATAGCAGATTTTGACACATGGCACAAGCAACCTGCACTGAAGTCTCCTTCACCCTGGGAGAAACAAATGTCAACTATATATACACATGCAATATTCAAGAAATTTCAGGTTGAAGTTCTGGGTGTGGTCGGCTGTCATCCTAGGAAAGAAGGTGAAGATGGAACATCCATTACTTATCGAGTAGATGACTGTGAAAAGGATGAAACTTTTTTTGTAGCATGGGATGAAACAAAGTCTCAGGTTTCTTGTTTATGTCGTTCATTTGAGTACAGAGGTTTTTTGTGTAGACACGCAATGCTTGTTCTACAAATCTGTGGTATTTCTAGCATACCATCTCAGTACATATTGAGGAGGTGGACAAAAGATGCAAAAACTACGCAGTTGATGGTAGAAGGAACTGAGAGGTTGCAGACCAGGGCACAGCGTTATGTGGCCTTGTGTAAGCAAGCCATTGAACTGAGTGAAGAAGGATCTTTAACTCAAGAAAGCCACAACATTACCCTGCGAACACTGGTTGATACTCTGAAAAATTGTGTTAGTGTGAATAACATGAATAGAAGTGCTATTGAAGTTGGGGACACTTATTGTGATCATGATATTGTTGAAGCATACCAGGGAAATATTTCAACTAGAACTAGCAAAAAAAAGAATGTAGTGAAGAAGAGGAAGGTAATTTTTATGGTTAGGAGTTATTTATGTGCTCATGAACGATGGTGCAATTTTGGTGTAGATTGTGTTACAGCTAGTCTTGTTGTGCAGGTAGCTTCAGAAACAGAAGTGATGCTGACTGATGCTGAGGACAATCTGCATCAAATGGTTTGTCCTTAAACTATTTTTCCAATTAGATAATGCACCATTTTGCCTGTATTTAGTTTTGTAAGTGTGCACTCTGGAGTCTGATTTAACTTTACATTGTTGCTACTTTTAGGAAAATTTAACCTCTGATGGGATATCGCTCAATAATTACTATGGTTCCCAACAGAATGTGCCTGGAGTAGGACTGGTATGCCAAGTCACTGTTTGGAGTTTCTTGCAAAGTAGTTTATTGTTTTGCGAATAATCTATCAAAATTACAGGTGCAGTTGAACTTAATGGAGCCACCACATGATAATTATTATGTTGATCAAGAAAGTATATCAGGGCTGGTATGTGATTATGAAATTTTGTATGATATTATGTACTACGTATATAAATTATGGTTCGTTTTTCTTAATCTGTTCTTTATGACACAGGGACAATTAAACTCCATAGGACCAAATCATGAAGGATTTTTTGGAGCTCAACAAAGTGTACATGGGCTGGTATACTCTCGAATTTTATCCTAATAGCCAATAATTCTATGTACTGTGATCCCCACTCCTGAAAAGAATCCTCCAGCTTAATTTTCATACTTTGTAGGGACATTTGGATTTTCGATCATCATCTAGCTTCTCTTACAGCTTACAGGTAAATTTTTGAAAATGCTGTGTTTGTAAACAATATAATTTTATTTATATGATTCTTACCTTTGTAGTTTGATCCTATATCAGGATGACCATGATTTAAGATCTGCACAGCTGCGTGGAGATGCTTCTAGGCACACTTGAGAATGAGATTTCTTCATGTATTGGTCAAGTTGTAGATATCTTCGTGTATTGATCAAGTTGTAGATATCTTTAAAGGGTAGACTTGTTACTATATGAGGTATCTACTATGGACTTATTTTCAATATGCTGTTGCTTTTTCATCATTTGAAGTATTAGGTATGCTTTGTGTGCTCTTTTCAAACTCAAGATTTTCTTTTCAATCTGGATTCTGGACAGTCTCCATATACCCAGCATAGGTCCCTGAAGAAATGGATTGATTCAGGATAGGGGAGACAGGATTAGTATATACTAGTTGCTCATATATACAAATGTAGAATTTTGTTAATGGTAGGATGAAACCAAAGGAAGCTGGATCTAGTATATTGACAATGCAAGCTGAAGGTCATTGACCTAACTAAAGATAATTATTGTAATTTACAAATTCCTCATAAATAAAAGTAATGCCGTAGATACTATACTTTTTGTATCCAATACAACTAATTCGTAGTTTTACGGTATTACTGGAATTAGGAAATTTTGTTCTATCTTGGCCTCTTGGGAATAAAATAAAATTAATTATTGCAATTTGCAATGTTTATGACAGAATATGGATTATGGACCCATCCTGCGTTACTCGTTGTTTTCACTTAATTTGTTATATCTGTGTCATACTGTCATGAACCTTCAATAATATTTTTTAGAAACTAGAAACCCTTGGAAAAACTGTAGACTAGATTTATATTTATCTGAATATTGTGTCCTATTCCAACACTTATTGACTTATTTAAGTAGCATAGGAATGAATCCAGCTTCGGCACTATATTGAACCACTTCTCAACATAATGAAGGTTTGATTTTGTGAAGATGGATTTAAATACTACTAGTGGAAACTAAATAACATGGACTATTTTGTCCTCAAGATTGGGCAACACTGCATAATCCTGGGGCAGACTTTCGGTCAACCAAAAGAGATTTTTTCAAAGTTAGCTTCTTTAGATTTTTTGGTTGCTGCTGTTCGGACTTGTTGATATCACTATATCAGAACTTCCAGAATTGTAGTATCATGATTTTATGTGGATTTCATTTCAGAGTGACTTGGCTGAAGAATTCCATGTGACTACCATATTGAGGAGAAAATACAAATTTGCCTCAGGTACTTCCTCTTGTCTGTCCTTGTTTTTTTTCCCCTCCACCTCTCTCTACAGTCCCTAACCCAACCCTTCCATCTCCCTCCCTAAAGTAAATAAATTTTTGCCCATTTTGTCATTTACAAATTACACCTATATTTATCTTGGTTTCCTGTAGTTGTCCTAGTTTTATACTCGTTATCTCCACCCATTTACTTCCTCTAGTTTTGTTTGATTCTTTCTGTTAAAGCTTTGTGATAATCTTCTCGCAAAATATTAATAGTCTCACGGGATTCCTTATGATTATGTTGTTTTCCTAATGCAAATTTATGATTGGATCATTGGAGTCAATTTTAACTTATATTGACTTGTTCATTATATGTTCATCTATTATCTTGGCTTCTGTTGATTCCTATAAGTATCCACTCCAATATCTCATTTGCTTTTTATCTTGATTACTATAAATGACATGCTAGCTAGCTTTGAAGTGGAAATATTGTAATCAAATATCATTTCCTTGCAAGGGCAATTGCTTTTTTGTTTGTTTTTGCTTTATATGCATTATATGCAAGTACCTGTTTCCTATCTGGAAAGAATATTTTGCTGTGCTGGTTTCAGCTAAAAGTGGTGTTATCCTTAGATAAAATTACTTAAAAGTTAAACTACTGAAGAAAATACTTGCATGAGTTTGAGGAAGCAAGTATAAAAAGTAAGGGTGTTATAATATATATTTATTCAATCCCCTGACATAATGTTTAGGATCAAATTAGTTGAAATAAGCCTGTAACAAGCTGCACAAGGAAGGTAAACTTGGAAGGCATATGAAGCATGCTTAAAAATAACTGAATAAGTGCATTTGTTTAGTATAATGTGGGATGAAGCCATAAAGGACAACTTGATATCATTTCGCAGATGATTTTTTATGGCTGTTGGCTTTTAGAAAACCAGATATTATTACCGAATTTGTAAGCTTTGTCACTTTGTAGGTTTTCTTTGCCGAAGTTTAGATTGCTTAGGAGAACTAGCTTGTCGTGTCGAAATAGCCTTCCTTCAGTAAATGTATCCTAAGTCTTGGATTGACAAATGCAGCTGCCAAGTATCCGATCTCCTATACTTTGGCATTAGTTGATTATGGTAGTTTTATGAGGCAAGGTAAAAGATTTAATGGAAATTTCAAGAGTATATATAGCGTACTGATATATGCCATGCTTTATTTTTCATCTGCAGACATGCATATTAACTTTAGAGTTTAGACTGTATGCACTTGTGCAAAGTTTATGGCATTAAAGCTTTTATGTTTATTCTATGAAAAGTTGATCTATTTTTTTGGGCAAGCAGTTTTCTGAATGCAGTGAAATTTCATATTTTAATAAATAAATAAATCATTTAAAAAAAAAAATAAATAAAAATAAAAAAAATCTCAGCATTGCAAGGTTGGATGATGGTGTTGCTTCTGATTCGTACCTACCTCTGCTTATTCTTCCTCCAGGTAGCTGCTGTTTTTGACACAGTACTGCTCGTTCAATCAGGAGTGGTGTATTATTGTACCAGAAGTCCAGAAGGATATTGATGCTAATAAGCTATCTCGCTTCATTACAGCAATTAGAGAATGTAATCACAAGTATGCAGATAAAGCTCACATTGATGTATAATCTTTCATCTATATATCAGTATTTATGGTGTCCTTTTTCCATCATGAATTAACCATCATTCATATTTTCCATTTCTGATGGATTGGAAACCTGGAATTCAATCATATTGCGTATATACTGTATTGCTTGTTACACTTCTGGAATTCAATCATCATTCATTCATTATATCTCCTGTTAATCCGTAATTTTGTTTTGTCCACATACTGTATTAATCTGTTAGGTTAATCTTGAATTGTCTTTCCCGCTTATTTATACTCCGACGCCTTTATAAATTTACTCATGCAGCTACAGAATACCTGAACATATAAACACAAGAAGATTATTATTTTAACCAAAAACCTGGCATCATTACCTAATCAAAGGTTGAATTTTTTCATTACTCTGTCTATATCAAGTGGTTGCTACAGAGTAGTAACTACTATGACAAGTTGAAGACAGAATTGTAACAGAAGATACTCGATTTACTCCCTAAATAAATTACCCACTTCTGAAGAGATTATTGATATTGAAATCCAATTCATCACTTTCATATATTCTCTCGAAAAAATGTTTAGATTACTTAAATATAAAAATTGTAAATAGTAGGAAGTACTCTATAGTTTGTACCCTGTACTATTGATCAAAACAAAATAATTTTAGTATTGAATTATTATGAAGAGAATTTCAAATTATGTGATGAGTTTTATCAATTTAAAAGAATTTGGTAACTTAATTGACTAGGTTTGGTATTTGTTTATTTTTAAAATTTATATGTTTTGTTGGTTAGCTGTTATTGGCAAAATAAGATAAAGTAGGAATCAAATGAGCATATTATGAGATGGGTCTCTTTCTTTCTCTCTCTTCATTGTTGGTTGGCATGTCTTTGAAGTTGAGCAATTTGGGCGGTTGATTTACAGCACTTGTTATCTATTACGGGAGAAAATCATCCACTGTGAAATCATCCCATTTTTATTCTTTATTCTTATTATTATGTGTTTCTGACTAGACAATATTTATTGATTATTATTGGCCCAATTTCATCAAATATTTGCAGTCATTTTGGTAGTTCTAATCTAGCTGGCTGCTACTTCTTTTTGACATTATTAGTCTGATTTTTAAGCCTACTCTCATCATAATGCACCAATTATTCACTCATCAATTTAAAGCTACCCAACTTTAACCATCAAACTTGAAATAAAGATGTAGGTGTAAATGTGTAATGGTGTGTTCGCTCCTAGTTTCAAGCTAAATCCAAACATAATATAAACCGGAACAAAATTCTGCTATTCAATCGGTAGATTATTCATTTTACATTTTTACGTGATAAATATAATAGACAACTCCAGTCGATGACCTAATATTATAAAATAAATAAATAAATAAAAGTGAATTCAACAAAGTTGTATTATGTGAATAAATTACACCGAGTATTAATTGTAACATTTCCTAATTTATCATTTGATATCTCAAACTTTTAGAGTTCATAAATCTGAAATCATTGTGATAATTTTCGTTTCAAAAGGATTAAAGGAGGGTTCAAACTCCATCACTATTGTCATTACCACTAGGTCCACAACCCTAAACTCCAAAAAGAATTTTCAGTTAAAGTGTTCTTTTTATCTTCAATGTGATTGAAGTGTGTCCTAGATTTATTTATTTTCAGTTAAAGTGTTCTTTTTATCTTCTTTTTTTTTTTTTTTTTTTTGACAAATTCTTTTTATCTTCAATGTGATTAAAGTGTGTCCTAAATTTTGATAAATTCAAATGAACTTGAAAGAATGTCACCAATGAGACGTAATTTTGCAGTTTTTCTCATATTAATAGTACGGAGTAGTTGACTTGTACATGATGATGTACAATTAAAAGGAAATAGACAAGTAACAAATAAAATTCATGATAAATTAACATTTTTGATAAGGTTGGTCAAGTCTAATAATTTAACTTGATTAATCAGAAAATATATGAAGGCTAATCTAGATTCTAGCCTGCATGATCCATGGTTTTATCATGGCATGCGCATGTCCTAATAATTTTCTCTGAATTTAATTTACTAAGTCAAATCTTAATGGGATACTTTTTCGTAAAGGAATTGAAAGGAATGCTAATAATTTGTTATGCTTCATTTGAACGATGACTTCCTCCACTTTGAGTTTTCTATTCTAATATCTTCCCCAATTTGTATTTAAGACTTAAATAAATTGATTTATACCATTATCGTGACATTACACATCAATTAATCGTTCTTTAAATCTTTACTTTAGCCGAGTTAAATAAATTGTCATGGTTTGACTTTTATATACATAACAAACTTTAATCACGAAGTACATGTTTTACTAATTTTATTCATGGAGGGATAAATAAATATAAAACGGGAAATTCTCATTGCTATAAATGGAATAATATTTAGGCAAGAAACTTTTTTAATGAAGCATATTTTTATGGAATAAACCTTATGAAGTGGTAGAAATATAAAGGTGTGTACGGGCGAGTATGCTTTAATAATAAAAATTTCAGACATTATACGGCTCGACATAATAGAAAAAATTGAGAAACATACTCCGTATTATAAAGTTGGTAATTTAACTTATTATGCAAACTAATTTAATTTTGTAAAGAGATTATCATATCATCATGTGGGGAAATGTTTAATTATTGCTCCATTATATAAAGTAATTAATCATGTGGCACTGGTACATGTAAGCAACTTATGCAATTAGCATGAAAAGCTAGATAAGAATAAATACTCTCACAAATCATGATTGTTATAGATTATCATATTAATAAATAGCAACAAAATATAAAACTAAGGATAAATAAGCACAAATCTTGCTAAGAATAGAAGTAATGATAGATACATTTGAGACATTGCTTTGGTTTGAGTTAGTTGGGTGGCCTATGAGATCGAGAGGAAACGCAATTATATGGCGAACAGATTTTAATAATTTTGTACCTAAACTCAAACTAATTAAAACCACATTATTCTTGGAGTGTAAGATATGTCAGACAAAAGAGGAAAATTTGTGTCATTTTTACTACTTTGGGTCACCCACGTGCTATTTAAAGCCGCGTTATGGGTACTTTGCCGCAAGGGCCGATCTTGTTCCTTGTGGAAAAAGGTGGGCAAAACTATCGATTAGTATTCGGATCGGTTTCGAATCATTAAAAATTTAGAATTTTGAGTTAATTTGCTAATATTATCTAGTGGATTTCGGCATATGATTGAGTTGTTTATACGGATTATGTGTATTCTTATGATGTTTTAAAGCAGCTTGGTTGATATTAAGTTTATCAAGTTAAATTCTTCGATTTAAAATACAATTGGGTATTTTAGAGTAAAAGGTGGCAATGTCAAGATTGTTCATCTTAATTAACCTAGACAATTGGAAGTTGGAACATATTCCATGAACCATATAATTCAATATCAAACTTCATAAAGATACTATTTATCAAATCGTATCTAAATGGACTAAATCCATGTGGATAATATATCACCAATGATTTTTTTTTTTTTTTTTTTTTTTTGAGGAATATATCACCAATGATTTAATTCTCTAAATGTATCCAATGTCCTAAGGATTCCTAACAAATTCTAGCACAGAATTTTCAAGATTTCAAATCAATTTGGAATGATTCTATCTAGTATGTAGGTTCCTAGGTAGGTTAGTTTAGAGTTAAATCAAATTTTGTCCTATTTGTTTATAGTAATAGAAAGTCATGATGAGATTTCTCACAACCCAATTAAACAATGATATTGGTTCATGCATCTATCACATGCTCATTTTATATCGAAACGAATCTAACAAAATCCGAATTTTCAAGTAATTAAATAGAATTATGTGAATAGTGTATACGGTAGAAAATAGAAAAACAATAGCCAACAAAAATAAGTTTTTATGGTTGTTATTTTTTTGGTGACAACATTAATAAACCATAAAAAAAATTAAAAATTACAGAAGATTTTACAAAAAAAATCCAAAAAAAATAAGGCGGTGAAAAAAAAAAAAAAGGAAGGAAAACGAGTCATAATAAAATTAGGTAAAGGGTAAAAAAAAAAAGAGGTACAGTATAAAACTATAAATAAGACAGGGCTAAAGGAAGGAAGGCGGGCGGTAGAGTGGTAGGGTCAGAGTCTTGATAAATTTGGTGGCTTAAAATAAAAGCTCCCTTCATCTTCCAATTTTAGGCAAATTACGATTCGCTTTTTTTTATTTTTAGAGAGAGAAACTCCTTCATATTCTAGAGAGAGAAAGACACACAAATTGGTAGGAGAGAGAGAATCAAATATTATCGCTCTGGAGTCGACCCATTCCCTTCCGCGTCTTGGGAGGTGCTTTTGCCGCTTGGCTCACCGGTTTTTTTTTCCCATGATTTCATGTTTTTTAGATCGATTTTTTTTGGTTGTTGTGTTTTGATTTTAATTGGTATTAGGTTTGATTTGTGTTGTTGATTTGATTTTGGTTTTATGTTTTGAGGTTATTTGGATTTTTAATTGTTGTTTGATTTGGAGGTAGATCTGGAGCTAGGGTTTTGATTTTGGTATATTCTGATTCGTTGAATTTGGATTGTTGTGTTTTGATAAGCTGGTTCAATGTATTCAAGGATGTGGAAATTGAATTAGGGATTATGTGATTGATTTCGAGTTATTGGATTTGTGTGATTTTTGAGGTTTTCTAATTGATAGAACTTTTCAATTAGGTTTATTTTTGGGTAATTGACGATTGATTTTCGGATTGTAGACTATGTGATTGAATTAGGCGAATGATTTTGACCTTTTTGATTGTGTGATTGAATTAGGTGAATGATTGTTGGCGTTTAGCTTATGTGATTGAATTAGGCAAATGATTTTAGTTTACTTGATCGAATTAGGTGAATAAATTTTAGCTTATGTAATCAAATTAGCTGGATGATTCCGGGCTTTTAGATTGTATGTTCTATAATACCTCTACATTGTATATGGAACTTTTCAGTTTGGCATGTATTTTGGGATCGGGCGAATGATTTGGGGCTTTGGATTTTGTGATTTGAGTTTTTGGGTTATGGCAATCTAGGAGATACACCATTGATTATGTTTTAAAATATGAAATTAACTAATGAATAGGTATTGGATAGCTTTGTTGTGAAATTGAGTTTTATTTTTTTATTAGCTAATTAATATTAGGGATAACTTTGTGCTCTGATTTTGATTGATTTGTGTTGAAATCATCATATAGTTTGGACATTGACCTGCTTATTTCTGTGCTTTCAAGATTAGAATCAAAGGGAATACCGTCTGAATAGAATTATAATGACTGCCTTGTTTGGTTGTGGACAACTTCAAATTTTTAATTTAATTATTTTTTTAGAGTAAAGAAATTATGTTATTTCCTGAAATGATCCCTTAAAACTAATGTTGAAACAAGATGCATACAGAATATTCTATTCCTCATACTATGGTGCTATATGTTGATTTTTTCCTTACAATGAATTGTTTATCAAGAATATAGATTTTACCTCTTCCATATTGCTGATCAGTGATCACATAACTGAAAGCACATTTTAGAAGAAAGGGGCTTAATAGTGAACATACCATTATTTATTTGTGTCAAAGGCACAATGCTTGTGGCATCGTCGTGTTTTTAACCTTGGACACAATAGAGTCTGATGATATGTATCTTATTCCTCTTGTATCAAAACTTGATTTATTCTATTTGTTAAGCTTCACGTACTTAAATTATATAAGCTTCATTAACTAATCTCAATCCCTATTGCCTTTTTGATTTGCAGATTCCAGAATTTCATCTAAGAAGTTCAATTTGTTTTACTAAGTTATGGAGCATGTCCACATCTTGTCAAATTGCTTCCATTTTCAGGCCCTTTCATTCCAGAAAGCTCTTGACTGGAGGTTCTCAATTCTCGGATTCCTTCTTGTTTCCTTTGTCAACGGCACCTAGTGCCCAAATTTTCCTAAATGATCAGTATAGGAGGCCTAATGCAATTGTCTACTAAGAAATTTGTTGGATCTTTAGTGCTCTCCTATGAGTAAGTTGTCTCCTCATGGTGTTGAGAGGTGGTTTCATGCCGCTTTTGCTCCTTCTGATCTTTTTTTACTTTCTTTTCGTTCCTCTTTGAATCTCTTATCAGCGGTTTGTGGAGTATATATCAAGTCGAGAGTTTCAGAAAGATATCTTGTGGGGTACTGCCAATATCTTAATCTTGACTTCAGTTTTGTGATACGTAAAATAATTTTGGTACTTAATATCAAACAGTCTCCTGCAGGGCTAATAATTGCAGGCTGAGGAATGCAGATTGCTTTTGTAGTCACCACTAGATAAGCCTACTAAATTAGACTCTTTGTGCCCATAGTATTTTCTTTGTTTCTCCGGGTGACTGTTAGGTGAGTAGGTGTCAATTTCCAGACAGCTGTGGAGTTCTGTGGTAGCCTTGGTGTTATGACGTGAACAGGGGTTTTCTTTAAAGAACATGTTCTTGAGTCTCCAAGCATCTCTGCTATTTACCCTTTTGGACTGTCTCAGAGTCTCTGGTCATGAATTTACTGTGATTAGTCCCACAACTTTAGGCGATTACAGGAGTTCACGTCTTGTTTCCGTGCTGTTGGGATAGAAAATCGAAGGGTGGATTCTGCTGGATCAATACAACCACGCAATCTATTATCGTAAAGTGTTATTTACAGACATCTATTGGGCATCGTTGTCTTATGTTTCTCGTGTTAGTGATTTGTCAATTTTGTTGAATAAAGAGACCTTCATCAGATACTCAGCTTTATCGTTTTCTGACTTAACAATGGAGAGGTGAGTTTATTCTACCTTCGTTATTTTGGTCTCATTGTGTTTCTGTGGTGAGTCCTGCTAATTAAAGTGAGTTTTTGCTTGTTCAGGTACAAGCTAATTAAGGAAGTTGGTGATGGAACTTTTGGGTGTGTTTGGCGTGCTATAAATAAACAGAGTGGAGAAGTTGTAAGTTATATTCCTTTGCTATAAAATGTGGGTATTGTTTTTTGATTAGCAATTTGATGTCATGAGATATGTTCACAGGTTGCTATAAAGAAAATGAAGAAAAAATATTATTCCTGGGATGAATGCATTAATCTAAGAGAAGTGAAGGTAACTTTATTATAATTACATCATGCTATTGAATTTGTTGTATTCCATTTCTCTTTTTTTTTTTTTGAGTTTTTTTATTTGGAAATTTTGCAGTCACTAAGGAAGATGAGCCATCCAAATATTGTGAAGCTGAAAGAAGTTATTAGAGAGCATGATATCCTGCATTTTGTGTTTGAATATATGGTAACTTTTCTTGTGCATGATCCTGGTTTTTTTGTTCCACTGTACAATTGAATTGATTTCTGACACCAGTCCATGTAACATTTTGTTTACCAGGAGTGCAATTTGTACCAACTTATGAAGGATAGAGGAAGGCCCTTTTCTGAAAATGAACTCAGAAATTGGTGTTTTCAAGTATTTCAAGCCCTTGCCTACATGCACCAGCGTGGATATTTTCATCGTGATCTTAAACCAGGTATGTGCTGCCTGAATGAAACTAGTTGTGGTCAGAAATGACATGATTTTAGGCATTTTTGGCTTTGTATTTTTCATTCTCTACATCTGTGTAATTGCTTGTTAAACTTCAAAAATAAACTAGCATCAATCTAACTCTGTACTTTGACAATTCATTTTCAGAAATTATATTGGTTGATGTAGTTTACCTTCTTATTTCCACACCCCAGATTTTCCCAATTGGGTATTACATTGATTTGTAGGCCTACTGTGTTGTCCAGTATCACGAGGATTGGTTTGTTTTTATAGGCAGCCTAACTTTTAGGCTAAGTTTGTTGTATGTGTAAACTTTGTGATATGCTAGTTGTAGTGAGCTAAGTGTTCTTTAATGTTGACAAATTTCTTTACTCTGTTTAGTAGCTAAGTATTTTATCCTTGTTTCACTACAGAGAATCTGCTGGTATCAAAAGATGTTATCAAAATAGCTGATTTTGGTCTTGCACGAGAAGTAAGTTCTGGGCCACCTTATACAGAATATGTTTCCACACGCTGGTAAGCATTCTTTATTCTGTTTTTGTTTTTAGTATTCCATTCCTTCTTTATTTTGCCTGTTTTGTCGGGTTGTATGTATCTGAAAAACTTGTGATGTGGCAGGTATAGGGCTCCTGAAGTTCTGCTGCAGTCCCCCACTTACACATCTTCTGTGGGTAAGTGATATAGCTTAAGTCCCTTAAAACATAACAAAAAAAGGACATAAAAAGTGATTATCCAAGGCTCTGTACAGTTGGACCTTTGTCATTAATTATGGTATTCTGAATTCTTTTTGTATTTTTGGTCTTTCAGATATGTGGGCAATGGGTGCGATAATGGCAGAACTGTTTACTCTTCGTCCACTTTTTCCTGGGTTAAGGTATGGGCATCAACTTTAATTATTAAGAGCATATATTAATACATGAGTTCTGGTTGCCTTGTCATCCCTTTGTATTTATACTATATTATGATTGGTGTTACTGCAGTGAAGCAGATGAAATCTATAAAATATGCAGTGTCATTGGAACTCCAACAGAGAACTCTTGGGCTCATGGGCTCATGCTTTCTAGATCAATGAATTACCAGTTTCCACAGGTGAGTCAGAAGCCCATTGACTGTGTACATTCCTTTTTCTGTTTCTTTTGTCTCTAGATTTCTTGGGTGATTGGTGGGACTGTGGGAGGGATATCTTGCTGTTCCAGTCACCCTGGTTTAGGTCTCAGCATTCAATGATTCAGCTAGGCATTTCTTTAGTTTAACTTTTGGATGCACACCAATGGGACCCTCTTATAATTTATATGAAGCAGGTCATAATATTTAGGAGTTTTAGGACTTTGTATTTTTCTGTTGTTTATAGAATACTGTCTTGCTTGGTAGCATAATGTTTTTAGAGGCTTAGTTCCATTCATAATATTTGACTGCAAGTTCCCTGTCGTCTTTAAGTGTACCAACAATGCTCAAGTTTTTTTTTTTCCTTTCCAGCTAAATTTCTGTAGTATGTTTATTTTTTTTTACTTTTTTATTTTTTTTATCTACATCTAGTCGGTAATTGTCCATGATAATCTTTGTTGGGTGAAGTTGATATTTTTCAGCAGCCGACTCATGCATTCCAACAAAATGTTTGATGAGTTGTCTTCTAAAACTTTAGTTTCTAATACTTAGTATTGTAAATAATATCATACATAATGTGGTGCAGTGTCATAGAATATTGTACAACCTATTTTTGGTCATGATTGTAAGATTGTTCTTGCAGTACTCGATTTTTGGTTTTCACTTTGTGCTGCTCATGTATTTGTCCTATGTTTTTGTTTTTGTTGCACTTTCATTTTTTTCTCTTTTCTGTCTGTGTTCGATTTTTTGTGGGTTTCTTATGACGATTCATGTTAGTCAGCCTCAAGTCATTGACACTAAAGTTTTGTTGTTTTAGACTTTTAGTACTCGATTTCTGCCCCGTACTGATCTTATATTGATTATATTTTTCAGCTTCCTGGCGTGCATCTTTCAAGTCTCATACCTTCTGCAAGTGATGATGCAATCAGCCTTATAAGGGTAAGTGAACTTTTAAAATTTTAATCCAGCTCAAGGCTTGCTTGTGATATTTATCTCAGTAACTGAATATCTATTGCATTTTTCAGTCACTTTGTTCCTGGGACCCCTTTCAGAGGCCAACAGCAGCAGAGGTCCTTCAGCATCCCTTCTTTAAGGTATTATTTGTTTACATGTTTTCTGCACCAGGCTTCTAGAAATGAGAAGTTGTACATTTTGTTTTGATTAGCATCGGATGATGAAGATGGGATTTACAATTGATTTTTTTTTTTAACAGAATTGTTTCTATGTTCCGCCATCTTTACGGCCTAAAGCAACTGTCAACAGAACACCCCCATCATTGGGAACCAGGGGATATTTTGATCAGAAATCTGCGAGGAAGAGTTCTGGTCCTGGAACTCATCCTACTCATCCTGTCTCTAAGACCACAAATTTGAAACCTCATGTTGCCTTTGGTGCGGGTGTGCAACGCAAACTGGAATTGGATGGCAAGGATTTAAACAAGAATGACAAATCTGTTAAGAGCTCTGTTAAACAGCCAAAATATCGGCCACCAGCTAGGAACAGCCCATGTAGGTCCTCCTCACGTTGAATTAATTTTATAGTCATTAGGTTTTGAAAACATAATATCTTTGTTTGCCTTCTCTCTCTTGCTTGTTCTCCGTTATAAAACTAGTTTGCATTGGAAACTAAAATGCAAAGCTATTTGTATGCAGCCTCCATATACCCAGGTAGGACTACTCGTGGAGTAAGTGAAACAGCAGAGAAGCTGTCCAACATGTCTCTGGGTTCTGGCAGGCAAACAATCAGGCAATCAGTACCACCACCTATGAAGGCTGGAGGATGGCATGGCCAATCTAACATGTTTATGGGACGATCTCAGGATATCCAACCCAGCAGAACTTTTACGAGAAAAGTTGCAGGATGATCTGTTCTTATCACTGAGGTTTACAATAAAGCAAATACAGCTAAAGTTCAGGCAGTTTCAGTTGGATATTCTATAGTGTTATAATTTTTATTTTTGTTTCTGGTGTGGTGTTCGCTAAACGTTTTACTGGAGGAGTGACAATGTGAGACTTTCTAGTTTTTTTTTCCTGTGTTTACCCGTTGCGTATATCAACTTATACAATGACAACCTCTAAACTTTCTATATGGAGAATGTTGCTTTGAAAAAATAATAATCTTCAATATATGCCCAGTTTGCCCACTTTGCTGTTGTTTATTACAGGATTGCAAATTCCTCTTAGGTATTTTCATATATTATTGCTGTTTAGTCATGTAATTGAATGGATTCACCAAGAGCCCTTAAATCTATTACGAGCTATGGAGTACTCCGTAGGTAGTAAGAATTTTGTTACACCACGAATGATCCAGTTCCAGAGCCAGTTTGTAACAAAATTTGCAAAAATTTACGACAAACAATTATTTTACTGATAATCTAGTCTGATAACTTGAGCTTGATATAAGTTTGAATGAATTTGTGTCATAAGCTCTAAACATTTACAATATTCAGCAATCCCATGATATTTTGTTTGAATTTGGATGTTTCTGTTTTTCTTAGGAAATAATGGTGGCATTCATAATCAGAAATCTTTCGCAAGACATGGATAGAACAGATTATCAGGGCTATGCTCAATTGTATTTATCGTGGAATATTTTCAATAGTCAAATTGTAGTTGAATCTGAATTAAAACATATCACTAGCACAAGGTAATGAATGCTTAATAGTGTCTGAATAATTTTAGTTATTACGCCTTCAGCTAAGGCTTGGTACTTTATATTACAAGCTTCATTTGGTTTCATCACCTCAAATGTATACATCAGGTGAAGCTTAAAATGGATTACTCTTTTCAGCAACATACACGTTGTTTAAAAAGTACAAGAATTATTTGTCTAATTACTTCCAAGCCACTTGTAAGTTGTAACTTTGTAAGGCATTGCAATCAGCTGTTTAGCCTGGTTTAGTGTCAAGAGCGGAAGTGAAAGTAGATATCCAGTAACTTCGTCCCATGTAAAGCCACTGATCCATGTCGAGATCATTATTCATTACTAATTAGGAATTAGGATGCCTAGTATGGATCAAGTGCAGAGTACATCCTATTTGTTTTTAGGCGTATATGTTCCAAGGCTGTCCATTTTCAGCAGATCAGTAGAGTGAGTTGGGTAGTAGTATACGTCATCCCAAGGATGTCCATTAACAAGCAAGTCAGGTGAACGAGCAATCGAGCATAACCCGCGTCTTTATCTTCCTCATGTATTTGTAGATTGGTAGCACAGGAACATGTTAATCATCATAATGTAGGGTAGACAAAACAAAGAGCAACCAATAAAGCAATAGTAAAATAGAAGTTGAACATCTGTTTCTTCTAACCAATTTGCCATTAGCCATGGGAGAAAAGCATACGCCAAAATTAGAGAAGCAATACTTGCTTTAGCACCAAGCTCGTGTAGCGTTTGACAAATTTTTCACGCCAAGCTACGTATTAATTGGTGCTCACAACCAAAAAAACAACACATAAATACAACAAATGAAAAGTTGAGTTAAAAGAGAGCAAAACAATCAGAGAACTTTGAAGGCATAATTTTCAGATGAATGAATTCCACATAAAAGAATTTCAGCTCAACTGATTTCATCATTTTGCTTGCTCTCTTTTACTCACTGAGAATCCAATTTCAACAAACGAACACGATTGTTTTAAAGATTGTAATGGCCTTTGGAGGCAGGCTTGTTAAGACCAAAGCACAAGCCTGTACTATGATGCCATTCATTCGTGTTCGGGCAAGCGTAGCCGGGCACCCTGTAGAAAACCTACAGGTATTTCAGAGTCAAGTAATTACACTCTCCCCAATTAGCACTCAGCCCTTTATATAACAAATCACTTGTAAAAACTAAGTTTATCCTCAGAAAATATTGAAGTAATTAAAGAAATCCCTCAGAATAACATTGTTCATCATGAATGTATCAGTCCACTACTTTTAATTTGGACATAAGTCATTCTTCATTGGGATATAATCTATGAAAGAAAATAATGACACAAACACACCCTCTAATCACAAACACCAATGGTCGTAATTTGAACTAGTAACGTGACAATTAAACTCACAAAAGTGGTACATTTCTAGCCTAGGATCACATTAGCAACAACAATAAAACTCAAATGTTACACAGATAATGTTTGCAAATCCCATGAATTAGCAAATAACAAGATCCAATGAAAAAGATTCAAACTTTACTTCAAACTTTACATCATTTCGAAAATTCCATCCTTAAAAATCACATATTGATAAAAACTAACAACAATTAAATCATAACCCAGATTAATTGGTCACCAACTGTCAAATAAGAAATAGCTTCAAGATGTTAATTTGGCAAAATATAAGAAAACCCCTTTAATAAATAGACAGAAAACATTAAAATCATTGTGTAATTTAGCATAAATTGGGACAAATCAATTGATATTCAACAGGAAACAATAGTTAAAGCAACAAATATTTGAGCAACATAAATTTATGATGAAGAAAAAGAATAGGGTGAGAATACAAGAACCTCTCACCCAACAAAAACGATTGATTGATATAGCTGATTATAGCATAGAAGAAGCTTCAATGGGAGATTATACACAGTGAGTTAGTTTGGTTTATATAATACCGGCGCCTAGAAATAATGATGGATGAGTGATTAACCTAACCATACCAAATTATCAAGCCCATATTTGAGCCCAAACCATAATGGATCGAGTAGTGCTTCTATTTTTGGGTAATTTTGACCCATAGTAAAACTAATTGGAAATAGTTGCCATTTGCAAGAACACTCTTGTTGGGAAACTCATCCATAATAAGCCAAGTGTGCGATCCGAGTTGAATCCGAATATAGTTGGAGTTAAATTCCAGTGAATCGTGTGGGCATCCTAAAAAAAAACAAGAAGACATGTTAAATGGGTCATCAACTCAATTTTTTGAATTGTATTGACATTAAGTTGATTTTTATTGTAAGTTTGATTTATAAAGTGACTTTTGTGGATGTACTCCCAAAGGTATTGGGGAAAAAATTCATGCTCAATTTGTATTTGATAATATTGGAGCAAGTTTAAATTTCAAATTATGTATTACTAAAATGACGCAGGACACGAATTAACCTACCCAAACGTGTGCCTTAATAATATAATATGCGTCTCAAGAAACACATGAATGACCTCGCTTGCCACCACCTTACCATTGCTTGCCACAAGTCCACAACCTCGCTTGCCACAACCTTATCATCACATGCCATTACTAAGGTTACCATATGCTCAAGTAATATACTTCATATGTAGTTAAGTCTAACCAAGTCTTCGAACATATAATACTCAAACGGACCAAGGAAGGTTTGACTCATTAGTACGAGTTTAAATTTTATAGCTTACAATTAATTCTTGCACACAGTAAATCTTTTCTTCTCTTAAATTATCTGAAATTGTCTTTTATTCATTCATTTCACAAATACTAATTTGAAACGGAGGTAGTAAATAACGATTGATTATCCTTAATTTTAGTAAACCAACTTAAGAGTGATTCAGTTCACCTTATTTTCACTTTTTTTTTTCTTATAAATCTAGATAAGTCAAAAATCAGATAAATAAAACATGTGTTTAAATTTACTTTACATAAAATAATATGATACGGAGTACTAAAAATATAAGCTAACATGACCTTAAGTCCTTAATACAGAGTCCAATTTCTCCCATAGTCCCATGATCCCATCTACCCAAAGGGCTAAAGTCACTGAAAATCTTGAGAAGAGGTCAACAAAAGAAAGAGGTCAACAAAGGAAAAGTGAACACAAAGTGAAACAAGAAACCTCTTAAAAAAAAAAAAAGAAAGAAACCTCTTAAAAACAAAGTGGTTAAACTCCATCAAAGCGATACCAAAAGCAGGATTCAAACCCAAAAATCCGGTTTTTTTGGTCTTCCAAAAATCTATACCACCGATGAAAATGGAGAAAGAATCCATTTTAGGTCATAATCTTAAATTTTCTGCAACTACTTTTATTCTCTTTTTATTGCTACTGGTATTGACTCCCAACGCAATTGCTTGGACTGGTGAAATTAAAGGCAGAGTTGTTTGTGATGTTTGTGGGGATTCTTCAATTGGCCCTGAAGATCATGTTCTTCAAGGTATCACCTTTTTCAATTATTTTGTGTTATGGGTTACTTTTTAATTTATGATTATGTATATAATAATGTTTTCTTGCTTATTTTTGGGGGTTTTGATGGGTGTGTTGTATGTATAATCAAGGTTTAAGGATTATATCAATTGCCAATTGGGTTTTTGGATTAGCAGAAATATGTACTGATTTTTGGTGGAATTTGTTGTTGCCGACACTTTGATTGTCCTGCTTTAGATATTGCCGACAATGTGAAAATGGGTTTTCTTCTGATGGCATTTTTACTATTAATTGACTTGTACTTCGTAATTTAGAGCAATTAATTGATTTCTTGGTCAAATTACATGGTAAGGATTTTGCTTATTACTATACTCATGGAAATATGATGATATTGTTGATTGAGGACAATTTTGATGTGGGAAAGTGTCAAAGTGGTCAATTGATGGGAAAGTGATCAATTAGCTAATACATGTAGGATGAATTTCATGAATCCTTTCCGGCATTGCAGACTTGCTTACTCCAAATGTTTTATGGGAATGGATTCTAAATTCGATTTCGCGCCTTCAATTTTTTGTTTGTAATGCTCTATGTGTGGAACTTTCTTGTTATTGTTTAGGGTAAGGTTGCATAATCTGAACTTTGACAAAATCCATGCTGAATATTGTTTTTGTAGTGATGTGGGATTACCTAGTTGTTCAAGGGCATTCAACCATGTCTGTACACTTGTACCAAAAGACCATTGCCTTTTCTATATGATTTCCATTGGACTTGAGATTGATTTGTAAAGATATCATCTCATGTAATATACTGGTTTTCTGATTGTAAATATTATACGAACAGTAAGAATTAAACAAGATGAAATACTATTATTTTGCTTGATAATGCTTTAAAGCTTACAAAAGGTAGCTCGGCTACTACTCTCAACTAGTAGCTTTAGGCTATAACACGCTTTCCAAAGTTTTCTCACAATTTCCACACAAACCTTGCCATTCTACTACAACATCTTTTTATACACGAGCTACTACTTCATTAGTTTTGTCTTCTACTACTCTTCACCATCAAGAAATCAGACCAAGGATGCCACTCCCTTAGTGTTTCCTTGAGGCTTAATGACTTGTCATGTTGTGCTGATGTGTCCCCTGCTGTGCTTCATTCTTGTCCCCTATTCTCCTCTTTACACCCTCAAAGGTGGCTCTTTGGAGGTGGATACTGGGTCTATAACATCTCATGGATGAAGTTGAACTTTGAGAAGTTGATTGGACACTCACATATGATAGAAGGCTTCTTATTTGTAATTGTTTACTAAGTCAAACAACTCAAACACTGGAAAAGAGCTTTTGTGGGAATGTGGTTAGACGAGTACTGCAACAATCCTTGTGATTGCAGTTGCATCCTGGCTGAGTAGAGGGCAAGTCTTAGGGGTTTTCATGAATGTTTTTCTAGGAGCGTGTAAACTGTATAGCGATCTCAAACTATAAACTCATCAAAACTTGTACAGATATAGTATTTTTAAGTGATGTTGAAAAACTAATCAGAGTTTCTATGCTGTTTTGGGCCTCTGAAGTTACCGTCTTTGGGATTCTTATCCTATGTTGAATAATCTAACAACCAACCCATCATCCCTTTACATTTCTTCTCTCTGCCAACTAAGTCCTTACATTATTCTTAGGAAATAGATTCATCTTAACAATCAGCTTATTTACATCCTGCCTTTAATGAAGCTAAAAAGCTACAATTAGTAAGAAAATGTGCCAAATGCTTTAAATTCTGGAAACATATTCAGTACTATATTAGATAGATATTCAGATGTCAATTAAAATTATACAGATTTGAAGTTTATCACTATATTAGATAGAGATTCAGATGTCAATTAGCTATTGACGTGATTGTTGGCTTTGCTGCTGTGCTGCTGCCAAATGGTGCTAGTCTACTGATGGTGGCATGTGCTATGGTAGGAGGTTCCATTCACTTGCTATATTGAGCATGACTTATTCAAGTTCCCAATATAAGAGAGTAGGACAAATTTGTTGAAGCTGAAAACCAAAACTTGGTGGTTTAGCAATGCTTGAATGAAAAAGGAAATATGTATTGATCAAATATATAGGAGGCAAATACAGCATAGAAGTTCTTTAGCTATGGTAGCAGCCGAAGTAGCTAACTTTGTTATACTGCATAATTGTGTTCATGCAGGGGCCGAGGTGGCTGTCCTGTGTATAACTAAATCTGGGGAGGTTGTGAACTATCAGGCGTTCACTGATTCCAAAGGAGTATATACAGTTGCAGAAACAATGTCGGAAAGTGAACGCTGGGATGCATGCCTAGCACGGCCAATTAGCAGTTTTCATGAGCGGTGTAATCAAGTTGGGGATGGCAGCTCTGGAGTCAAGTTCACTTATAAGCGCCCTTCTGGTTATTCCTACACTCTTAAGCCGTTTGTTTACCAGTTTGCTAATACCCCAATGTACTGCTAAGTTAACATGCTACATAATGGTGTGTAATACTCTGTATGCAACACACACAGTGAAGATAAATAGCTGAGTTGCTGCTCAACTTATTATTCTGTTTTCTGTGTGTGAATATTTATATATATAATGAATTGTTGCTATAGTTGATGCTAAAAGAGATTGAAGTTTGCCATATACAAGGATTAATC